>NC_064644.1:522385141-522685141 GCF_023864345.2 Schistocerca serialis cubense
AAGAGGAAAGATCTATGGAATGAAGTTTTGGGTTGGACTGGAGTACCAAATGTTGCACTGAAAACGAACCCTATCCTTTCGTTTTGTGTTATTCCGCTATGTGTTTGTGTACCCTTGTGTATTTGTGTTTTTCCTGTCTTTATGTGTTTAGCTACTAAGATTTATGTTGTAGAATTTTTCTAGTACTAGGCTACATTCACTATGATGAGAATTCTGTTATCCTCAAATATAATTTACGTTAATAATATGTTATTTACTTTGTAAAGATGTTTAGACATTATTTTCGAAAGCTATTCTGATCTTTTGTGTATTTACTTATGTCATAATTCCTGTAACGCTGATGTGTATGTTTATTTCTATTCTTTTGTAAAGCCTGTATTACTACAAATGTTATCTGTGTTATTATGTTTTTAATGATGTTTTCTGTACCTTTGTAATTGTATTCTCATGTTGTAATAGACAGCAATTCTTCAAATTAAGTTACATTTCACTGCACACGTTTCTGTTGGTCATGGTATATCCACAATATGTGAGAAGTTGGAACTGTTAGTGTTTGCACGTGTGTTAATAAATCATCAAGGGACTGGTTAACAGCATTGCTGGTTCTAAGGACAATTCCAAAAACTTTGTGAGTGCACAAATGGTGGTTTATGGACTTGCTACATTATCAGCAAGACTCCTCGATGGTGATTGTGCACCAGCACAGTTGCAACAGATGGCTCCTGGCCGTCTCTACAAGGACTACATCTTTGATGACCCACCAATACCATTATCTCTACAAGGACTGCAGTGGGTCTGCACCTCTGGTGGCCCACCAATACCATACTCTCTACCAGGACTACAGTGGGTCTGCTCCATGATGACCTACCTCACAATATTCTTCAAAACGTCGACTGAATCTGCGGTGGGTTTGCTCTGTTGTGACCCATCACCTGTCTGCGTGTCAAGAGTCAGCACTGCCTTTCCGTTGGAAGGACAACACTACTTCAAGACTGCACGAAAATCCACTACTTCCGTGTGCATTTTCTTTTACTGCTCAAACTTTGAAAAAAACACCGCAATTTTACTGTGATGAACGATCAGGACTGTCTTTATGGACTGTGAGAAAATCTTTGCTTTTGACCAACAGTATATCAATAACTGTGTACATTGGATTTCTTCGTTATTGTAATTATGAAAATTTTTTTCAAATCTGTATTGGCCACTGCCCAAAACAATTTGTAAAATTTTTTGTGGGGACCATGGGGGCTATGTAAGTAGGCTGTTTAGGTTTTTATGTTGGTAACGCCACGTAGCGCTCTGTATGAAAATCACTGGCTGAGCTGTGTGCAGTCTGTGGCTGGTTGGCATTGTTGGCATAGTCGCTATTGTAGTGTTGGGCAGTTGGATGTGAACAGCGCGTAGCGTTACGCAGTTGGAGGTGAGCCGCCGGCAGTGGTGGATGTGGGGAGTGAGATGGCGGAGTTTTGAGAGCGGATGATCTGGACGTGTGTCCATCAGAGAGAGTACAATTTGTAAGACTGGATGTCATGAACTGATATATATATGATGACTCCGGAACATTATTAAGGTAAATACATTGTTTGTTCTCTATTAAAATCTTTCATTTGCTGACTATACCTATCAGTGGATAGAATCTTTTATTTAGCTGGCAGTAGTGGCGCTCGCTGTATTGCAGTAGTTCGAGTAACGAAGATTTTTGTGAGGTAAGTGATTCATGAAAGGCATAGGTTATTGTTAGTCAGGGCCATTCTTTTGTAAGGATTTTTGAAAGTCAGATTGCGTTGCGTTAAAAATATTGTGTGTAAGTTTAGTGTTGATCAGAATAGGTAAAGAGCGAAATGCCTGAGTTCGTTCAGTTCTGCTCAACTGTTTGAAAATCAAATAATGTAAGGGGTTTATCAGCACAGTGATTCATAAATTTTTCTAAGGGGACGTTTCAACCTGTTAGTGGGCATTAATAGGGGGCGTGCCCACTAGAGTGCTGCAGCGCTCAATGTTTGGCCGGTCGCGGCTCTCCTGTTGAGGGGGGGCCGAACCGCTCCTGTCCGGCGCCACACGACTTGGTTCGGCCACCTACTCGCCCCATGTCTGTTGTCCGGATTCCGGACACGCGGGTAACCGAGCGTGACCGGTCACCGCTGACGTCTCACCTCGCCTCGCCCCGGCTCGCTGCACTGTACTGTACAAATCCAACGCCTCTCTCTCTCTCTCTCTCTCTGTCTATCTATCTGTCTCTGTCTCTCTCTCTCTCTCTCTCTCTCTCACACACACACACACACAATGTATTTGGTCTCCTTTAAAACAAAAGTAATGTGTCCAAGAACTTGTACGTGACACAGCTAAATTCATAAAGCACTTGAAAGTAAAATGATATTTCAATACAATCGCGGATAGAAGACGAGTCTCATTTCCAAACAGAAGACATATGTTTCCTTTCACTATAGGAAACATTAAATAAGTGCTGTCCCTGTAATCTAGAAGACAACCATCTTCATAACAAAAGCTTACAAAGAACATTCAATTTTTACAGACGTAACTTGTCATACGTTTAACTTGTTTGCAACAGAAACAAAATTATAGCTATTGTTGATCAGCAGTAAATGACTAACGCGTTGCGGATTTAATTGGCTGCGGTGATTTGTTAGTAACATGCCGGCTTCAAAAATGGCTCTGAGCGCTATGCGACTTAACTTCTGAGGTCATCAGTCCCCTAGAACTTAGAATTACTTAAACCCAACTAACCTAAGGACATCAAACACATCCATGCCCGAGGCAGGATTCGAACTGTAGCGCCTAAAACCGCTCGGCCACCCCAGCCGGCGTACAAGCTGTTTCAGCGTGTGCAGACCTCTTGCTTCAACGATGATTTCAAAGACGAGCAGATGTCACTTTTCTTAATGTACCTTACAATGTATTTTGCAGTATTTAATGCTGATGCGATGTTCGGGGCATGATTCAACAAGAAGTTATCTTCATCGAAAGTATGGCTAAGTGCTGTGTTTGTACAATGAGCAGCACAAGGAATCGTTTTGTGATATTCCAAAGCCTTTATTACATTGGCACTTTGGTCGGAAACAAAAACAAAACTGTGCAAAATGTGCGGTGAAATGTCCCAATCAGCCTTCCTCTCTTCAATTTCTTTCATAATATTTACTCCGCTCTTCTTAACGTCCGGAAATTTTGTTGTAAATAAAACATTGTTCACAAGAGACCAATCTGTGTT
Source organism: Schistocerca serialis cubense (assembly GCF_023864345.2). Classification (NCBI taxonomy): domain Eukaryota; kingdom Metazoa; phylum Arthropoda; class Insecta; order Orthoptera; family Acrididae; genus Schistocerca; species Schistocerca serialis. The sequence goes on from NC_064644.1 coordinate 522,388,368, forward strand.
AATGTAATATGTTGTAAGCGTCAAATAGTGCACCTGATTATGCGAATCAGTCCACATATGAACTGTCGCAGCACATGTTTTATTAATAACTTCCGCAATAAGAGAAGGCACTATGCTGTTTCGTATTGCATCAGCTTGGTCTTTGGCATGTCTGCTTATAGTAGAGGGATGTGGCATGACATCTGCCACGTGAACTTCTCCATAATGCGCATCTAGATCTATTAATTCTTGGCCTAGTTCTCTGAAACCTTCACCGGAAACAACACTAAAAGGTCACATATCTTTAGCACACATTGCAACACACTTTGCTGTAACACTATTTTTTATTACTGCCGGTATCCCTGAAGGAGCTGTATCTTTGTGAGGTTTCTTGCAACTGTGTTTCTTTAAATGAGTGTTTCCCGACTGGAAACACAATAATGTGGAGCAGTTTATGCGCGATACGTACGCAGTAGACGCACTGTTTTCGTATTCAGCCAACAGAAATGTACGTCATACTTGGTTTTTTAGACATTCCCGTTTCTTCAATGTGTAAACATTGGTTTTAATCTTACGTCTAACTGCACTGGCTTCCTCGTGTTGCACGATTTCAGAGAGGGACACACCACAATTGAGTAACCCGTACTGGCTGCAGTCTCACACGGATAATATCACGTGTAATGCGTTTGAAGTTACGTGCTACGTATTCGGTCACGGATTCTATGCTCGGTCACATGGACTAGTGCGGGCACCCTATCCAGTTAGGGTGTGCTCGCCCCATCTCGTATTTTGTACTCGCTTACTCGGTCATGCAGGACTCTAGTGCCACCGTTCGCCTTTATGACAGCTTGATCTCTGCTGAGGATCCTTCTAGTGACGTGTCTGAATGTTTGTGGAGGCATGGCGACCCATTTTTCCTGAAGAGCTGAAACCGGTGATCGTGGTGATCCAGTGATCTGGAAGGAAGTCGTCGTTGTACCTCCCCCCAAAGGCGTTCCTTGACTTTAAGTCGCAACTTTGAGTACGCCAGTCAGTTTCATTTATGTCTTTGTCGACAGACCTTTGCGTCATACATGATGCCTTGTGGACAGGAAGCTTGGCGTACTGATGTAAACAGTCATTGTCTCTGAACTGTTCCTCTACATACATAGTACACAAATGCTGCAAAATGGGTTCGTATCCTTCCGTGTTTAACGTTTTCTTAACAACGATGAGACCACGAAAAATACCACCATACCCTATAACCATCTTGTCCGTACTTTATTATTGGCTCCACACATGGCGTCAGGTAATGTTTTCATGGCTTTCGCACAACCCACATCATTGCATGCAATTGCCAGAGAATATAACGTTATTCATCATTTCAAATGACTCGTTCCCGGCCATCCAATGGCGTCGCCATTTACATCAACTTAAGCACCGCTTACCACTGTATAAATGTGTGACTTATAAGGGGCTCCTCAATCGTTGCACCCCATTCGTTTCTTTTGTGGCGGCGTTCGTAGCGACAAACAATTCGCTGTAGAAACGGCTTACGAAGTCACCGCCACACTTTTAATAGCGGGCCGACCGGTCCGCTGGAACAGTGAACAGAAAGATGAAACCCAAACACTCTGATTAAATAAAAGTCGGTACTTATCTTTATTAACACAGTAGTGAACTCCGTGTCTACAGAAATCTGTCTAGTTCGAGTCGGAGCGGCTAGGTCAGCGTCGGCGGACGACAAACAACAACTCTGCTGCGATGAACACACAAGTGACTCGCAAGACCACAATTCGGTGGCGAGTATACAACTGAGCGGCGAATCCAGAACTCCTAGCGCTCGCGACTCCAGCGCTTAAGAAACCAGAAGCCAGCGGTGGCGCGCGCAGACTTGCGGCGATTTCCTGTCTCGCTGGCGCTGCTTATGCGGACGGCGTCCGGACTTTGATGCTGCCAACCTTTTGGCAGCGGGCTCGGGTGGCATTACTGGCTAGGATATAACACTCCTCCCCCCCAAATCGCCGCACCGTCGTTGAATAATGACGTGGCGAGCGTCGACGGCGAGGGAGGGGTCTGGCCGCAGGCGTAGCGGACGAGACCGGGGCGGAGACTGTTGTCGGTGGCAGTCCCCGGTCCGCACCCCAGCATTGGCTGCGCGGGGCCTCGGGAAACACCGACTGAAAACCGAGGTCAGGGTGCACGCCTGTGACCACGGGCGCAGCTTCTGGTACTGGACGCGACGGGGCGTCGGGACCCACGAAGAGAGGCAGCGTCTCCTGACGCTGCGTCGACGGCTGCTGAGTGGGCGCCGGACAAGGCGCTGCGGTGTCAGACTCCTTGGGGGTGCTCAAGGAAAGCGGCTGCAGGACAGGCTGCACAGCCACCGCTTGGGAAGGCGGCCCGGCTGAGGGGTCGACGTCCATCAGCTCCGAAGGCGGTGGCGACTGAAGAGGGACCGCAGGCGCCGGAGCGACCACCTGGGGTGCTCCCGGATGAAGCTGCGCGGGAGGCATCAACGGGACGGGCTGTCGGCGTGGTAGCGGCAACGGCTGCTGCTGCTGCCCTGGGGGCGGTAGCGAAGTCGGAAGGATCGGCTGGAACCCGCCGCGGACCAAATCTGTGGACAAAGAACGAGCGGCAGAATCCGGGCGGCCAGCGCGGCGCAACTGGTTCTGATGCCTCCTGTGCACCCCAGTAGCACCTTGAACAGTATAAAAACCGCGACCCTGGACACTTATCACGGTACCACGTTCCCAACGACGGCGACCGTGATAAACTCTGAAAAAAATGGCATCGTTGCGCTGAAAACGCGTGCGATGCTCAGAAGCGGCGGGTCGATCCGGGGGGTGCAACAACCGTAGTAGGGTGCGATGACGACGGCCGTGGAGAAGCTCCGCAGGCGAAGGGCCGTCGCGTGGCGTGGTCCAGTACGACGACAGGAACGTGATGAGGGCCTGCTGACGAGAGTGCGTAGCACGAAGGCGGTCCATATGATCCTTGAATGCGCGTACAAAACGTTCCGCTGCACCATTCGATTGAGGGTGGAACGGCGGAGTAAGAACATGGCGAATGCCATTGGCAGAACAAAAACTTTCAAATTCAGCAGAGGCAAATTGTGGACCATTGTCAGCCACTAAAACTTCTGGAAGACCCTCAATACAAAAAATTGAAGTCAACGCCTGTATAGTTTGTGCAGACGTTGTAGACTGCATGGGCACAACAAACGGAAACTTGCTAAATGCATCTATCACGATGAGCCAACGAGAATTCCAATATGGACCAGCGAAATCAATATGTACTCGCTGTCAGGGACCGGCAGGGCGTGCCCACTCAAAATAGCGTTGAGGTGGAGCAGCTTGGTGTTCGGCACACGTCGAACAATCTGTAGACATCTGCGTAATTTGCTTTCAATGCCGATCCATGTACAATGACGGCGGGCAAGCTGCTTGGTGCGGACCACTCCCCAATGACCTTGATGCAACAAGTCGAGGACCTTGGATTGGAGCACTTGGGGAACCACTACACGAAGCTGGTCATTCTCGGTGCGTAACAGCAAAACTCCGTGCGAAACAGACAACAGATGACGTTGCGGATAATAGCGACGAACCACAGGATCCGATATGTCCTTTGCCTTGGACGGCCAACCACGTTGAACAAAACGTAATAGTATACTCAGATGAGGATCCGTAGCTGTCTCACGTGCCACCTGACGATAATCAATCGGAAAATCCCGGAGGGATTGATGCTCATCGGCGTCAATCTGATGGCAAGAGTCGTCAGAGGAATCGAAGACATCATCCGCAGCAATCGGCAATCTAGAAAGCGCGTCAGCGTTTGCATGCTGAGCTGTAGGGCGATACAGTATCTCATACTGGTATTGTGATAACAAAAGAGCCCAACGTTGTAGTCTCTGAGCTGTCCGCTGAGGAACTGGTTTAGACGGAAGAAACAGTGACGTCAGGGGCTTGTGATCTGTTACTAAATAGAATGGTCTACCATAGAGGTAGTGATGGAATTTTGTGACACTGAACACAATAGCCAACGCTTCCTTGTCCAATTGGCTATAATTACACTGAGCTTTGTTTAGCAATTTAGATGCGAACGCAATAGGACGTTCGGTGTTACCGACTCGGTGAGACAACACAGCACCGAGGCCGAAAGAAGAGGCATCACAAGCTAACACCAGAGGATTGTTAGGGTCGTAATGGACCAGACAACGATCATTCAATAAAGCCTCTTTAAGCTGCTGAAAGGCTGATTGGCAATCAGCTGACCACACAAACGGAACATTCTTACGGCGGAGACGATGCAACGGTGCAGCAATCTGTGATGCATTAGGTATAAACCTAATATAATATATCAATTTGCCAAGAACTGCTTGCAATTCATGCAGATTGCGAGGGGCGGGCAAATCACGAATAGCTGCTAAATGTGACTGGGAGGGATGAATGCCTTGAGCATTAATAACATGTCCCAGATACTCCATCTCCGTAAGGAAAAATGAACATTTATCGATGTTGCAACGTAGGCCTGCCTGAGACAACACTGTAAACAAACACTCCAAATTACGGAAATGTTCAGCAGGCGTCCGACCGGACACAACAATATCGTCTAAATAGTTGCAACACGATGGCACATTAGCCAGAAGTTGTGACAAAAAACGCTGAAAAACAGCTGGAGCTGACGCACAACCAAAAGGCAAACGCAGAAAACGGAACAACCCCAACGACGTGTTTATGACAAAATACTGTTGTGATTGCTCGTCGAGGGGCAATTGCAAATATGCTTCACGGAGATCAATTTTGGAAAAGAAACGAGCTTCCCCTAACTTATCCATCAGCTCGTCCGGTCTAGGCAAAGGAAAAGAATCAATGACAGTCTGAGGATAAACTGTCGACTTAAAATCAGCACACAAACGTAACTTGCCAGACGGTTTCTTTATAATAACTAAGGGAGAAGCCCACTGGCTCGCTGAAACGGGTTGAATAACACCGTTGTTTTGCCAACGACGAAGTTCATCTGCTACAGGTGCCCGGAGGGCGTGAGGCACTGGACGAGCACGAAAAAATCGAGGCTGAGCATTATCTTTTAACGTAAAATGAGCGGCAAAGTTCGCAGCACAACCTAGTTCGTCTTTAAATATGTCACTGTATTGTTTACACAAATCGGTTATGCTGTCTTGAGGAACAACAACAGAATTAATTTGCAACACATTGTCTTGGATAGACAGGCCAAACAAGTCAAAACAGTCTAATCCGAAAATGTTTACACTGTCTGTAGCGCGGAGCACTGTGAATGAAACTGTTTTTGTATTGCCACGGAATGTGGCTGGCACGCTACATACACCTAACACAGGAATTTGTTCTCCACTATAAGTAGCCAAAGAATGTTTCGCCGCTGAAAGCTTAGGGCGGCCGATAGCCGCATACGTAGCACTATTTATGAGAGTCACAGACGCACCAGTGTCTAATTGAAAATTGAAGGTCTTATCCTGGATGCGTAGTTTCACAAATAGTTTATTACACTGTCTCTGGAACGGTGCAGTGGAGGCGGAAGACACAAAATCAGCGCGTTTAGCGCGTGTTCGCTGCTTACGACAACTCGTGGGTTGGGCGGGTGGAACAACAACTCCCGCTTCACTTGCAGTCTGTACATTACTTTTTACAGCGTTTGAATTACGCCCGGGTCGCGTAGCAGAGGGCTGGGTGGGTGGCTTATTGCGAACAAGTTTATTACCCACACGAACCGTGGAAGAGTCTTTAAACGTGACCTTCTGGGCGGGCTGGCTTTGAAGAACATGAATATGCATGGGCTGGGCAGCACTAGAATTGTTCTTGCGTTTACGCAAACAAACAGTCTGGATGTGTCCTTTCCTTTGACAAAAGCGACAAACCGCGTTTCTCAACGGGCAACGTTCACGAGGATGAGCAAGAACACACTTAGGGCAAGACTTAACTCTATCATTTTGCACACGCGGCTGACGAATGTGTTTAACATGACGCGGCCGGCTAGTGTTTACAGTCTGACTCTGCCGGTGGGGCCGCGGGCGTGACATAACTTGCTTAGCACAGGCAATTTGAGAAATACATGGCTGATCTAACTCACACTCAGCATAGTCAAAAGTATCTTGGGCTTCAATGATGTTCATCACAGTCTCTAATGACGGGTCAGGCAACTTTAAGATAGCAGCACGAATAAGAGAATATGCAATGTTTTGAGTAATAGCGTCTCGTAACATGACATCACTGTAGGAAGCTCCACACACACAATTAAATCGGCACTGACGGGTGAGGCCCCGTAAATCTGTTAACCACTGTTTATTAGATTGATGTGGCAGTTTATTTAATCTGAAGAACTTGAATCTGGCTGCTGCCACATGAACGCGCGACTCGAAATACTCAGCAAGCTTGTTAACAACAACGTCATAGTCCAAAACTTCTGGCTGGGATTCCGGGAACAACTTACAAAGTAGTCGATAGACTTCCACGCCTGCAGTGGAAATTAAATAAAGCTGCCGCTCAGTACCTGTGATTTTGTAGACTGTCATGTGCGCCTGCAACTGCGCGAAATATTCTCGCCATTCTTCTCTTGATGCATCAAAAGCACGGAAAGGTGGTGCTGCCTGTGCTTGTTCCTTTTGTGTTGGAGGATTAGCCGCTTGTTTGGCGATTGCTTCCACCAGACTTTGTATTTGCTGACTCTGTAACAAGATCAACTGTTGTAATTCGGCAGACATAGTGAACACAAATTAAACCAGCCCCCAAAATTTTATCGCTATAATTAGTATAACCAGAAACAAGTTGAACCAGCCCTGCACACGAGTTCGGAAGTCCTCGTCGCCAGTTTTGTGGCGGCGTTCGTAGCGACAAACAATTCGCTGTAGAAACGGCTTACGAAGTCACTGCCACACTTTTAATAGCGGGCCGACCGGTCCGCTGGAACAGTGAACAGAAAGATGAAACCCAAACAGTCTGATTAAATAAAAGTCGGTACTTCTCTTTATTAACACAGTAGTGAACTCCGTGTCTACAGAAATCTGTCTAGTTCGAGTCGGAGCGGCTAGGTCAGCGTCGGCGGACGACAAACAACAACTCTGCTGCGATGAACACCCAACTGACTAGTAAGTACCCAATTCGGTGGCGAGTATACAACTGAGAGGCGAATCCAGAACTCCTAGCGCTCGCGACTCCAGCGCTTAAGAAGCCAGAAGCCAGCGGTGGCGCGCGCATACTTGCGGCGATTTCCTGTCTCGCTGGCGCTGCTTATGCGGACGGCGTCCGGACTTTGATGCTGCCAACCTTTTGGCAGCGGGCTCGGGTGGCATTACTGGCTAGGATATAACAGTTTCGACTCCATACGCCCGTTCCTTGTGCAAGCTGGTCTGCTGGTAGCACGTTGGAACTCAGGACTGACCCCTCACGCTGATTTCGAGCAATTTCCTACAACCACCCTCCGCAATACTCGCTGGTCCCTACTTCGTCAGTATGTGAGATCTTCCTGGTCTTGTTTCATCTGCGGCTGCTCCTTCGCTTTTGCACTTCACATTCACATCACCAACGTTCGACTTGGGCAGCTTTAGAAGGGCTGAAATGTCCTTGATGACATGTAACTCAGGAAAGGAAGATTACGGTTTTATGTCCTGGTGACATCCAGGTCATTAGAGACGGGTCATTAGAAACGCTCAAGGATGGAGAAGAAAATCGACCTTGCCTCCTTTCAAAGGAGCCATCCCGGATTTTTCCTGATTTGGGGAAATCATGGAAAACTTTAATCTGGATGGACGGACGCGGATCTGAACCGTCCTCCTCTGGCACGCGGGTTCTGTGTGTTACTCACTGCGGCACCTCGCTGGATGATTTGTTACTCAGCTGACGTCCACTCACTGGTTCACTTTCGACGTCACTGACCACCACAGTAATCCCCGCCCCTTTTTTTACACTAGCAGATCCTCATCCAGTGAAGTCTAGCGTTTAGTTCCCCAATACATGAGGACAGTCGGATGCTTTTGATCAGATGGGGTTCATGGTCCAGGTTTTATGTTCTGCTGGTACCGGATAACAGATCCATCAGAGCGTGCAATTGAAATGGCACCAGAACTACAAACGTACTCTGTTCAAAACGGTTCAAACGGCTCTGAGCACTATGGGACTTAACATCTGAGGTCATCAGTCCCCTAGAACTTAGAACTACTTAAACCTAACTAACCTAAGGACATCACACACATCCATGTCAGAGGCAGGATTCGAACCTGCGACCGTGGCTGTTGTTAATACCTAACTTTTGTTGCAGTGTATGCAACTTTAAAACACAGACCTGTACAAATATTCCAGCACTGCTTGGGTATAAAGCAACAACACACGGTACTTTGCAGCCAGTTCATCACAATTGCTCATGTTGTCACCACAAGTACTTACGGAAATATTAAAAGATCATGGTGCTCGACACCAAATGTTATAATCACAGAGATAGTAAACTATACATAACTTTGTCCATAGGCCTAAACGTACCGATCAATATTGCCTGACCACAGTGTTATTCTCTGCCGATAACTACCGTTTATTTCGCATGGCGGTCGTGGGCTCAGCACACCACTTTCCTGGACATTGTCAGTTTTCGTGATCTGGATGGAGCCACTACTGCTCTGTCACGTAGTTCATCATTTCACATCAGGAGCCTGAGTGCACCCCGAGTCACTTCTACCATCAAGGAAGAAACATTGGCAGTATTGGCAAATCGAACGTGCATCGTCCCTACTGACCACTCACCTACGGAGGCAGAGAAAGATTGATAGTATTAATTTAATTTAAGTTGATGAGTGTACACTACAGGCTCTGAACACTGAAGTATCTTCCAGCACTTTGAACTCATCCATTAAGTCATTGCGAAAAGAATGATGGTCGCAAGACACTGGTGTTTTCAATAAGTCTAAAAAGGCTAGTTGTCCTTCATACGCTGGAACAGATTATTTCTGCTTATTTCAGATGTAGTGAGTGAAAGACTATGGATCTGACGAGAGAGAGAGAGAGAGAGAGAGAGAGAGACTGAGAGAGAGAGAGACTGAGAGAGAGAGAGAATGTTTAGCTTGTTACTTGTTTGACTGGCTAAAATCTAAAAATCTGGGCAAGCTGGTTCTTGAAATTTACTAAGAACTAGCAGAAAAATGTAATAGCTTCAACTTAGTTGAATATTATTTGTTTCCTAAGCAACTGTTGCCCTTTTAATGAAATATTTAACAAGTAACTTCAAGTGTTTCAGAGCGATATGCTTACTTCTGTTCACCATTATTGTGATAAGCATTATGATTTGGGTGGAAATTGTGAAACTCGTGGACGTTTTCCTATCACACTCCGCACTGAAGGTTGTGAAATGGAACAAATAACTTTTTTCAAAGTTGCTAGTGTGTTTTTCTTTCTTGAAACCGTTACAAAAATGTGCAGTCATTGTAGCTTAGCCAGTTGTGGGTATGATCGCTGACAGATCTAGAATAACTTCACAAATTTATAAAATTTTCAATCATTTTAGAAATAAAAAAATGATTGTATGCGAGTGTGGAAAATAAAATAATTTTATAGGAAATGTATTTTCTATACCCCGTTTTGATGCCCTTCATGGCAAACCATCCTGGGCTCACATTTCAGCAAGATAACTCTCACCAACACACGGAGAGATTTCTAATGCTTCTCTTTCTGCTTGCCACACCTTACCTTGGACTGTAAGGGTGCACGATTTCTCCACAATTGAGAACGTTTGGGCCATAATGGGCAGGGCCCTCCAACTAGGTCGGGCCTTTGACGATCTGAAGGGCCAATTGCACTAAAGTTGCCAGGATATCTCTCAGGGGGACGTCCAACAACTCTGTCAATCAATGACAAACCGAGTAATTGCTTGCATAAGGGCCAGAGGTGGACCAACGCGTTACTGACTTGCTCAATCTGTGAAGCTGTTTCTCCAGAATCAATAATCATTTGTTTGTCTGCACATGTACATTACACTACGGATTTCCGTCCCATCCGGCCAATTGCTGCGTATTGCGTCTTTCTTTCTCTTAGAATGCAAGTTTAGAGATCGTACGACTTTCAGATATCATGCTTCACGGTACCCACGCAGCGGAGGCAAGGAGCCCACATCATGGAAAAAGTTCCAAGTACTTGTCGTCAGGTTCTGTCCTACGTGACGAAAGACGTCCTCCCCAAAGTGTAGAATATGCACATCTGCGCATCACGACAGTCAACCCTCCTAATTACAAACGCACCAATCTCTCGCAGACGTTGTTGCAGTCTGATGAAAATGGTGTATGATGTCACAATTACGACAGGGTCTGACGACAGTGTCCTGTTCTGAGTTTATGTGCTTACCATGAAGCGGGAGATTTGAAAGAAATCCGATCTGCAAACTTAGTTTACAATTAAAAGGAAAACAGCTCTCGTTTACTATTTTTAACAAATTAACCTGGTTTCATCACTGCTAGGAGTGTCTTCCTCAGAATTTAAATCAAAGAATTGTCTATATTTTATAACATGGTCACAGAATTATGACTAAAATCTGTGACATGTTATAGAATATAGACCATTCGTTGATTTAAATTCTGAGGAAGACACTCCTAGCAGTGTTGAAACGAGGTTAATTTGTTAAAAATAGTGACCGAGGGCTGTTTTCCTTTCAATTGTAACTATTGGCGGTTCCTGAACGTGCAGCCATGTACAAAAAATAAAAAAACCTTAGTTTACATTGAAAAGTTAGATTTCTAGACAAGCGTTCCTTATCGAAACCTTATTTAAGTGCCCTCTGCAGCCCCTACAAGGTTTTAATAGAATTTTTGAAACATGCTGTACTCGTCGCAAATAGTCCAGTGGTCTCAGAGATAATACACAATGCTTCCTGTAAGTCTAATAAAAAATATGATTACGTGCAGCACTTTTCTGGAAGGAGAACGGATATACAATAATAAGAAGTGATTGTCTTCTCAGTTTCAGAGGATCACTACACGGCGGAATAAACTGATTTAGTCTAGTGATAAAATACAAATACGAGAATGATTCCAGCAATAACATCATGAATGGCTGTTCCTCTCAGATGCCAAAACTGGAGGAGGAGATCAGTGTTTAGCGTCCCGTCGACAATGAGGTCATTGCTGCTAAAACGATGTGTAAGTATGGTCCCCTGTGGAATATTAAACTTACAAAAAACTAAGAAATTAAAAGAGGTGGTCATGAGAAGTACGCCTGATTACCATATGGAGGTATGGTGGACCTGCAGGCTACAGTCCACATTCTTAGATTCTGTGTCTCACAGTAGCACAACTAACTGACATTTTGTCACGGGCAGACCGTCTTGCTTACGCAGAAGTAGCTTCACATCAGAAACTAATCTTAATTTCTGACAATAAGTCGTCTTACTAAGCAGGACGATCAGTTCCAAAACTCAGCTTCCGTAGTGCGTAGCTTCGCGATCGGGAAGAAGATTCCAGACATAGTATATGCGCTGCAAATTCTCCCCAGAGATTAACGACGTGCGGGAACGAATAGAAATCGTGTAGGCGCGCCGGGTATCGGGACGGGCCGGCCTCGGGCACGCAGCTATCGACCGTCTCCGCGAGCTGTGAGGAACGCGGCACCGTCCCGAGGGGTGGCCAGCCTCGCATGTTGCCACCGGTAATTACATTTCCCAGCGTGCTACTGCGCGGCACTCGTGCTTCAGGCGAATCGCGGTGTCTTAGTACTTAGCGATGACTGCAGCAACGGCAAGGGTCGCGAACGTACCGCAGACCGATGTATCCGGGTAGCCCGCACGGTCTGGAGCTCACGAGTTCGGAAGGGAGTTTGCGTACTTGCCTCAAATCTCTGGTTCTGGCGTTACCAACTTTAGCGTCACTCAGATTCAGTACTGCAGTGTTTCCGTAGTATCCGCTAAAGTGACGGTTGAAAAACGCAGAGACAATTCAGTGTTTGTCGATAAGGACATGAGTGCACGTAGACGTGCAGAATATTTCACGTAATTTTAACAGATCTCCAGGCACGCATGCTAGCAAATTTGATGCGGTTGATTCTTACGTCTGTGACAAGCATGTATGTCAGGTCATTAGCATCAAGGTGTATATTGTGACTACAGTTGCGGTCTACTAAAACTACGGTTCGGTCGTTTCGGTAAAATATACAGATAACGTAGCAAATGGTAAGATTATTGGTAGCACTGGTACAATTGACAGGGAAAGAAACATAAATTAATTTGTGAGATAGAAAATAGGAACCGACAATTTCTCTTTGTTTTGTTTCTTTGTTTGTTTGCCTGTTTTGCATGTATTTAGAACTGAACATCGTTCAAGATTAGTCCATAGTGTATTCTACATCCTTCTGAGGCATCAATCTCATTCTATAAGTAATAAAAATTGGTTGGTCGCATAACTTCTACGCTTTGTGCAACCAAAGCAATTACTTTCGATGCAAATACAGTTTAGATGGACAAAAGTTAGATATCTATATTATTGTTGTTGTTTTTGTACTCAATAGAAAATTCTTCACCATGATTGGAGATCAAAGTTTCCTGTTGTTACTGAAAAGGGCAAAAGTTCTTCATGAATAAGAGAAACTTTTTTTATATGAGCTCGACGAGGCATTGAAGAGATATTTGGTGTGTATTTTTTCTTTTTAATTTTACTTTTCTTTTGAGAAAATTGCGTTTTCTAGTGGTACATAATAAATCTGTATTTCGGTTTTATTCATACTACAACATCCCTGTGTTTCACGTTACAAATAAATAATTTCCAAATAAAACTTGAATACTGACAGTTTCAATTTTGCTATGAATTCTATTAGTTTTTAACTGATAGAAAGCAGGATAGCTATGCAGAACAAAAACGTTGTGTAGGATATGTGGCCCTCTATGTATCTTCGCTCAGTTTCTAGATGTTTGACCACTCCTGCTTTCTAGGAATACATAGTAGCCGGCCGGGGTGGCCGAACGGTTCTAGGCGCTACAGTCTGGAACCGCGCCACTGCTACGGTCGCAGGTTCGAATCCTGCCTCGGGCATGGATGTGTGTGATGTCCTTAGGTTAGTTAGGTTTAAGTAGTTCTAAGTTCTAGGGGACTCATGACCTCAGAAGTTAAGTCGCATAGTGCTCAGAGCCATTTGAACCATTTTTTTTTTATACAGAGTAAAACACTAATTGTATACGCAAACAAAGCGAGCAGGATGAGGTAACACCCAATAGGTATACAACGCACCTAACGTACAAGTATTCGGTTGCAACCTTAACTGATCAACACTACTAGGAAAAACAACGTAAGTTCCATTTACTTTTGATAGTGTACAGTAACCTATGGTGATTTTACAATGTTAATTTGTGACACATTTGCATGGATGTTCATGCCACGTACTGAAGAATCCATCTACTGGCCCCTGTATGCTTTGAGTACTGCCTGCTGCGCATAAATATGTAGTGTGCAATAATGACATCTGCTACGCCTATGAATGTTTTATAAACTGCTCGTTGTGCATGAACGGACAGTGAAATATACAGAGTACGACCTGCTTCTGATACATGATAGGAATTTATCCCTAAGTAGTATTCATATGTTTTACGTATTAGTCTGCTGGCTCCTACAGTGTACGTAAAAATATGCTACTGGTTAGTAAGTCTTGCAGAAACGGAAAAGCCGCGCTGCCACGGAATAGGAGGGTAGTTACGAGATACACAGCCGATGTGCCAGATATGAAAGTATGCTAATGGCGAAATGAGTCACTACGCGCATCGTACTCACAAGAATTATTTTCGGAAAACTGAATCGATCCCAGCAGCAAACACTATGCTGCCAGTTTTCACTACCAAAGGATACCTAATGGTATTGAAGTACATATACTGTATGAACAAATTGAAGAATTAGTAATGAATTTCTAACAGGGAGAAAATCTTGTACTCATGAAAGACGTGAAATGCGTTAGTAGAAAGCTAACAAGGCTGCACAGTTCTGAGGCAAGACAAGTAAGAAAGAAGGGAGAAAGATGATTTCTAGGAATGTGTCATCTACGCAGTGTGTAAGAAGGCAAATATTTGCGGGTGGCATACTAGACTGCAGAGTCTGGAGAGCGCGGAATTGTGGACTGAGATAACAATAATAAATAAGTAAATAAGATTTAGAAAATATGGTAACGTCGCTGTTTACGAACGAAAACAAGAACTACCAGAATGCAGAATGAATGAAAGTAGGTTAGGGCCATTTCACTTACTGATGGAAATGCAAAGAAGTAACAACAGATTGGCAAAGAGGAAAAAAATGAAGATATTGCGAATAGCCGGTTGTATCAAGAACAAATGTGTGTTTACTATGACTAAATGCAGTTTTTGCAAACTAAGATGAGTTATGATTCCAGAATGAATCACTCTACAGCAGTGTGCGCTATTGTGCAGCTTCGTGGCAGGTTAAAATTGTGTACTGCATCGGGATACGAACACAGAACTTTGTCTTTATCGACCATGCTCCTATGGATTGAGCTATGCGGGCACTACTGAAGACCTTCTGTTACCTCTGGTAACAACTCTCAGTGCTTTCCAGAATTTCAGAAGTTCTCACAAAGTTTCAAGAACTGTATTAATAGCAGAAACTCAGAGGGACAAGGGTCAGAAAGAATGCAACAGAAATTTGGGAGATAGAACGAAACTGTTTAAGAGAGGCACAAATGAACAACCATGTATCAGTGGTTGGGATCTTAATGCACACGTTCTTTAATAACAATTCTGGTTGTACAAACGCCAGTTCTTACCAACACCTCTGGAAATCATCCCAGTAAATGACAACTGATTGACATATTGGAAACAGTGGCACAGATACTATTAAGACTGTTTTTAAAAGAATTATGTTTTCTTTCGAACTGCAAGTAATTAAATTAAAAGACTAAGCCCGTATCACACGATGCACAAAGCAAATTACCCTTTCGTATTCAGCTTCATATTTTTTATGTACTATTTTACGCGTGCTGCAAGCTCGTGAACCTTCTATTAAGGATCATAAGACGATTCAGGAGAAACTTACGAAAATATGTCACTGTGAAGAAGCACTGTGACAAAAGAGAAAAAATAAACTGTTAAAGACAGGAACTTAGTGGCATTAAAACAATGTGCCGGACTGGGTGTCAACTCCTGGCACTTTTGAGTTTTGTGAAGGATTCTGGACACAGTCCCCCAGGCTGTCTCTGAGCCATGTCTCTGGTTTATCCTTTCTTCCAGGAGTGGTAGTCCTGCAAGTTGTGCAGCAGAACGTCTGTGAAGTCTGGACGGTGGGAGATGTACTAGCGTAGATAATTCTGTGAGGGCTACTGGTAGGCGTGTTTGGGTAGCGACTACTGGCGCCTGCCGCCGGAATCAGGATAAATAGCCGCAGTTAAGTGCAACCCCATCACGATATTACTGAACTTGATGTCCCACTGCCGTTGTCGTTGCAAGGTGTGCAGCAGAACGTCTGTGAAGTCTGTACGGTGGGAGATGAGGTACTGGTGTAGATAATTCTGTGAGGGCTACTGGTAGGCGTGTTTGGATAGCGACACTGGCGCCCGGCACCCGAATCCGGGTAAATAGCCGGAGTTAAGCGTAACCCGATCACAATATCACTGAACTTGACGTCCCGCTGCCGTTGTAGTTGCAAGGTGTGCAGCAGAACGTCTGTGAAGTCTGGACGGTGGGAGATGAGGTACTAGCGTAGATAATTCTGTGAGGGCTACTGGTAGGCGTGTTTGGGTAGCGACTACTGGCGCCCGCCGCCGGAATCAGGGTAAATAGCCGGAGTTATGCGCAACCCTATCACAATATTACTGAACTTGACGTCCCGCTGCCGTTGCCGTTGCAAGGTGTGCAGCAGAACGTCTGTGAAGTATGGATGGTGGGAGATGAGGTACTAGCGTAGATAATTCTGTGAGGGCTACTGGTAGGCGTGTTTGGGTAGCGACTACTGGCGCCCGCCGCCGGAATCAGGGTAAATAGCCGGAGTTAAGCGCAACCCTATCACGATATTACTGAACTTGACGTCAAGCTGCCGTTGTCGTTGCAAGGTGTGCAGCAGAACATCTGTGAAGTCTGGATGGTGGGAGATGGGGTACTAGCACAGATAATTCTGTATGAGCTACTGGTAGGTGTCTTTGGGTAGCGACTACTGGCGCCCGCCGCCGGAATTAGGGTAAATAGCCGGAGTTATGCGCAACCCGATCACAAAATTACTGAACTTGACGTCCCTCTGCCGTTGCCGTTGCAAGGTGTGCAGCAGATCGTCTGTGAAGTATGGTTGGTGGGAGATGTGGTACTAGCGTAGATAATTCTGTGAGGGCTACTGGTAGGCGTGTTTGGGTAGCGACTACTGGCGCCCGCCGCCGGTATCCGGGTAAATAGCCGGAGTTAAGTGCGACCCCATCACGATATTACTGAACTTGATGTCCCACTGCCGTTGTCGTTGCAAGGTGTGCAGCAGAACATCTGTGAAGTCTGGATGGTGGGAGATGGGGTACTAGCACAGATAATTCTGTATGGGCTACTGGTAGGTGTCTTTGGGTAGCGACTACTGGCGCCCGCCGCCGGAATTAGGGTAAATAGCCGGAGTTATGCGCAACCCGATCACAAAATTACTGAACTTGACGTCCCTCTGCCGTTGTCGTTGCAAGGTGTGCAGCAGAACGTCTGTGAAGTCTGTACGGTGGGAGATGAGGTACTGGTGTAGATAATTCTGTGAGGGCTACTGGTAGGCGTGTTTGGGTAGCGACTACTGGCGCCCGCCGCAGGAATCTGGGTAAATAGCCGGAGTTAAGCGCAAGCCGATCAGGATGTCACTGAACTTGAAGTCCTGCTCCCATTGTCGTTGCTTGGTGTGCAGCAGAACGTCTGTGAAGTCTGGACGGTGGGACATGAGGTACTAGCGTAGATAATTCTGTGAGGGCTACTGGTAGGCGTGCTTGGGTAGCGACTACTGGCGCCCGCCGCCGGAATCAGGGTAAATAGCCGGAGTTAAACGCAACCCGATCACGATATTACTGAACTTGACGTCCCGCTGCCGTTGTCGTTGCAAGGTGTGCAGCAGAGGCGTCTGTGAAGTCTGGAGGGTTGGAGATGAGGTACTAGCGTAGATAAATCTGTGAGGGCTACTGGTAGGCGTGTTTGGATAGCGACTACTGGCGCCCGCCGCCGGAATCCGGGTAAATAGCCGGAGTTAAGCGTAACCTGAACACGATATCACTGAACTTGACGTCCCGCAGCCGTTGTCGTTGCAAGGTGTGCAGCAGAACGTCTGTGAAATCTGGACGGTGGCAGATGAGGTACTAGCGTAGATAATTCTGCGAGGGCTACTGGTAGGCGTGTTTGGGTAGTGACTACTTGCGCCCGCTGCCAGAATCAGAGTAAATAGCCGGAGTTAAGCGCAACCCGATCACGATATTACTGACCTTGACGTCTCGCTGCCGATGTCGTTGCAAGGTGTGCAGCAGAGACGTCTGTGAAGTCTGGAGGGTGAGAGATGAGGTACTAGCGTAGATAATTCTGTGAGGGCTACTGGTAGGCGTGTTTGGATAGCGACTACTGGCGCCCGCCACCGGAATCCGGGTAAATAGCCGGAGTTAAGCGTAACCCGAACACGATATCACTGAACTTGACGTCCCGCTGCCGTTGTCGTTGCAAGGTGTGCAGCAGAACGTCTGTGAAGTCTGGACGGTGGCAGATGAGGTACTAGCATAGATAATTCTGTGAGGGCTACTGGTAGGCGTGTTTGGGTAGCGACTACTGGCGCCCGCCGCCGGAATCAGGGCAAACAGCCGGAGTTGAGTACAACCCGATCACAATAATACTGAACTTGACGTCCCACTGCCGTTGGCGTTGCAAGGTGTGCAGCAGAACGTCGCTGAAGTCTGGACGGTGGGAGATGTGGTACTAGCGTAGATAATTCTGTGAGGGCTACTGGTAGGCGTGTTTGGGTAGCAACTACTGGCGCACGCCGCAGGAATCTGGGTAAATAGCCGGAGTTAAGCGCAAGCCGATCAGGATGTCACTGAACTTGAAGTCCTGCTCCCATTGTCGTTGCTTGGTGTGCAGCAGAACGTCTGTGAAGTCTGGACGGTGGGAGATGTGGTACTAGCGTAGATAATTCTGTGAGGGCTACTGGTAGGCGTGTTTGGGTAGCAACTACTGGCGCACGCCGCAGGAATCTGGGTAAATAGCCGGAGTTAAGCGCAAGCCGATCAGGATGTCACTGAACTTGAAGTCCTGCTCCCATTGTCGTTGCTTGGTGTGCAGCAGAACGTCTGTGAAGTCTGGACGGTGGGACATGAGGTACTAGCGTAGATAATTCTGTGAGGGCTACTGGTAGGCGTGCTTGGGTAGCGACTACTGGCGCCCGCCGCCGGAATCAGGGTAAATAGCCGGAGTTAAACGCAACCCGATCACGATATTACTGAACTTGACGTCCCGCTGCCGTTGTCGTTGCAAGGTGTGCAGCAGAGGCGTCTGTGAAGTCTGGAGGGTTGGAGATGAGGTACTAGCGTAGATAAATCTGTGAGGGCTACTGGTAGGCGTGTTTGGATAGCGACTACTGGCGCCCGCCGCCGGAATCCGGGTAAATAGCCGGAGTTAAGCGTAACCTGAACACGATATCACTGAACTTGACGTCCCGCAGCCGTTGTCGTTGCAAGGTGTGCAGCAGAACGTCTGTGAAATCTGGACGGTGGCAGATGAGGTACTAGCGTAGATAATTCTGCGAGGGCTACTGGTAGGCGTGTTTGGGTAGTGACTACTTGCGCCCGCTGCCAGAATCAGAGTAAATAGCCGGAGTTAAGCGCAACCCGATCACGATATTACTGACCTTGACGTCTCGCTGCCGATGTCGTTGCAAGGTGTGCAGCAGAGACGTCTGTGAAGTCTGGAGGGTGAGAGATGAGGTACTAGCGTAGATAATTCTGTGAGGGCTACTGGTAGGCGTGTTTGGATAGCGACTACTGGCGCCCGCCACCGGAATCCGGGTAAATAGCCGGAGTTAAGCGTAACCCGAACACGATATCACTGAACTTGACGTCCCGCTGCCGTTGTCGTTGCAAGGTGTGCAGCAGAACGTCTGTGAAGTCTGGACGGTGGCAGATGAGGTACTAGCATAGATAATTCTGTGAGGGCTACTGGTAGGCGTGTTTGGGTAGCGACTACTGGCGCCCGCCGCCGGAATCAGGGCAAACAGCCGGAGTTGAGTACAACCCGATCACAATAATACTGAACTTGACGTCCCACTGCCGTTGGCGTTGCAAGGTGTGCAGCAGAACGTCGCTGAAGTCTGGACGGTGGGAGATGTGGTACTAGCGTAGATAATTCTGTGAGGGCTACTGGTAGGCGTGTTTGGGTAGCGACTACTGGCGCCCGCCGCAGGAATCTGGGTAAATAGCCGGAGTTAAGCGCAAGCCGATCAGGATGTCACTGAACTTGAAGTCCTGCTCCCATTGTCGTTGCTTGGTGTGCAGCAGAACGTCTGTGAAGTCTGGACGGTGGGACATGAGGTACTAGCGTAGATAATTCTGTGAGGGCTACTGGTAGGCGTGTTTGGGTAGCGACTACTGGCGCCCGCCGCCGGAATCAGGGTAAATAGCCGGAGTTAAACGCAACCCGATCATGATATTACTGAACTTGACGTCCCGCTGCCGTTGTCGTTGCAAGGTGTGCAGCAGAGCGTCTGTGAAGTCTGGGCGGTGGGATATGAGGTACTAGCGTAGATAATTCTGCGAGGGCTACTGGTAGGCGTGTTTAGGTAGTGACTACTTGCACCCGCTGCCGGAATCAGAGTAAATAGCCGGAGTTAAGCGCAACCCGATCACGATATTACTGACCTTGACGTCTCGCTGCCGATGTCGTTGCAAGGTGTGCAGCAGAGACGTCTGTGAAGTCTGGAGGGTGGGAGATGAGGTACTAGCGTAGATAATTCTGTGAGGGCTACTGGTAGGCGTGTTTGGATAGCGACTACTGGCGCCCGCCGCCGGAATCCGGGTAAATAGCCGGAGTTAAGCGTAACCCGAACACGATATCACTGAACTTGACGTCCTGCTGCCGTTGTCGTTGCAAGGTGTGCAGCAGAACGTCTGTGAAGTCTGGACGGTGGCAGATGAGGTACTAGCGTAGATAATTCTGCGAGGGCTACTGGTAGGCGTGTTTGGGTAGTGACTACTTGCGCCCGCTGCCAGAATCAGAGTAAATAGCCGGAGTTAAGCGCAACCCGATCACGATATTACTGACCTTGACGTCTCGCTGCCGATGTCGTTGCAAGGTGTGCAGCAGAGACGTCTGTGAAGTCTGGAGGGTGAGAGATGAGGTACTAGCGTAGATAATTCTGTGAGGGCTACTGGTAGGCGTGTTTGGGTAGCGACTACTGGCGCCCGCCGCCGGAATCCGGGTAAATAGCCGGAGTTAAACGCAACCCGATCACGATATTACTGAACTTGACGTCCCGCTGCCGTTGTCGTTGCAAGGTGTGCAGCAGAGGCGTCTGTGAAGTCTGGAGGGTTGGAGATGAGGTACTAGCGTAGATAAATCTGTGAGGGCTACTGGTAGGCGTGCTTGGATAGCGACTACTGGCGCCCACCGCCGGAATCCGGGTAAATAGCCGGAGTTAAGCGTAACCTGAACACGATATCACTGAACTTGACGTCCCGCAGCCGTTGTCGTTGCAAGGTGTGCAGCAGAACGTCTGTGAAATCTGGACGGTGGCAGATGAGGTACTAGCGTAGATAATTCTGCGAGGGCTACTGGTAGGCGTGTTTGGGTAGTGACTACTTGCGCCCGCTGCCAGAATCAGAGTAAATAGCTGGAGTTAAGCGCAACCCGATCACGATATTACTGACCTTGACGTGTCGCTGCCGATGTCGTTGCAAGGTGTGCAGCAGAGACGTCTGTGAAGTCTGGAGGGTGAGAGATGAGGTACTAGCGTAGATAATTCTGTGAGGGCTACTGGTAGGCGTGTTTGGATAGCGACTACTGGCGCCCGCCGCCGGAATCCGGGTAAATAGCTGGAGTTAAGCGTAACCCGAACTCGATATCACTGAACTTGACGTCCCGCTGCCATTGTCGTTGCAAGGTGTGCAGCAGAACGTCTGTGAAGTCTGGACGGTAGCAGATGAGGTACTAGCGTAGATAATTCTGCGAGAGCTACTGGTAGGCGTGTTTGGGTAGCGACTACTGGCGCCCGCTGCCGGAATCAGGGCAAACAGCCGGAGTTGAGTACAACCCGATCACAATAATACTGAACTTGACGTCCCACTGCCGTTGTCGTTGCAAGGTGTGCAGCAGAACGTCGCTGAAGTCTGGACGGTGGGATATGTGGTACTAGCGTAGATAACTCTGTGAGGGCTACTGGTAGGCGTGTTTGGGTAGCAACTACTGGCGCACGCCGCAGGAATCTGGGTAAATAGCCGGAGTTAAGCGCAAGCCGATCAGGATGTCACTGAACTTGAAGTCCTGCTCCCATTGTCGTTGCTTGGTGTGCAGCAGAACGTCTGTGAAGTCTGGACGGTGGGACATGAGGTACTAGCGTAGATAATTCTGTGAGGGCTACTGGTAGGCGTGTTTGGGTAGCGACTACTGGCGCCCGCCGCCGGAATCAGGGTAAATAGCCGGAGTCAAACGCAACCCGATCACGATATTACTGAACTTGACGTCCCGCTGCCGTTGTCGTTGCAAGGTGCGCAGCAGAGGCGTCTGTGAAGTCTGGAGGGTTGGAGATGAGGTACTAGCGTAGATAAATCTGTGAGGGCTACTGGTAGGCGTGTTTGGATAGCGACTACTGGCGCCCGCCGCCGGAATCCGGGTAAATAGCCGGAGTTAAGCGTAACCTGAACACGATATCACTGAACTTGACGTCCCGCAGCCGTTGTCGTTGCAAGGTGTGCAGCAGAACGTCTGTGAAATCTGGACGGTGGCAGATGAGGTACTAGCGTAGATAATTCTGCGAGGGCTACTGGTAGGCGTGTTTGGGTAGTGACTACTTGCGCCCGCTGCCAGAATCAGAGTAAATAGCCGGAGTTAAGCGCAACCCGATCACGATATTACTGACCTTGACGTCTCGCTGCCGATGTCGTTGCAAGGTGTGCAGCAGAAACGTCTGTGAAGTCTGGAGGGTGAGAGATGAGGTACTAGCGTAGATAATTCTGTGAGGGCTACTGGTAGGCGTGTTTGGATAGCGACTACTGGCGCCCGCCACCGGAATCCGGGTAAATAGCCGGAGTTAAGCGTAACCCGAACACGATATCACTGAACTTGACGTCCCGCTGCCGTTGTCGTTGCAAGGTGTGCAGCAGAACGTCTGTGAAGTCTGGACGGTGGGACATGAGGTACTAGCGTAGATAATTCTGTGAGGGCTACTGGTAGGCGTGCTTGGGTAGCGACTACTGGCGCCCGCCGCCGGAATCAGGGTAAATAGCCGGAGTTAAACGCAACCCGATCACGATATTACTGAACTTGACGTCCCGCTGCCGTTGTCGTTGCAAGGTGTGCAGCAGAGGCGTCTGTGAAGTCTGGAGGGTTGGAGATGAGGTACTAGCGTAGATAAATCTGTGAGGGCTACTGGTAGGCGTGTTTGGATAGCGACTACTGGCGCCCGCCGCCGGAATCCGGGTAAATAGCCGGAGTTAAGCGTAACCTGAACACGATATCACTGAACTTGACGTCCCGCAGCCGTTGTCGTTGCAAGGTGTGCAGCAGAACGTCTGTGAAATCTGGACGGTGGCAGATGAGGTACTAGCGTAGATAATTCTGCGAGGGCTACTGGTAGGCGTGTTTGGGTAGTGACTACTTGCGCCCGCTGCCAGAATCAGAGTAAATAGCCGGAGTTAAGCGCAACCCGATCACGATATTACTGACCTTGACGTCTCGCTGCCGATGTCGTTGCTTGGTGTGCAGCAGAACGTCTGTGAAGTCTGGAGGGTGAGAGATGAGGTACTAGCGTAGATAATTCTGTGAGGGCTACTGGTAGGCGTGTTTGGATAGCGACTACTGGCGCCCGCCACCGGAATCCGGGTAAATAGCCGGAGTTAAGCGTAACCCGAACACGATATCACTGAACTTGACGTCCCGCTGCCGTTGTCGTTGCAAGGTGTGCAGCAGAACGTCTGTGAAGTCTGGACGGTGGCAGATGAGGTACTAGCATAGATAATTCTGTGAGGGCTACTGGTAGGCGTGTTTGGGTAGCGACTACTGGCGCCCGCCGCCGGAATCAGGGCAAACAGCCGGAGTTGAGTACAACCCGATCACAATAATACTGAACTTGACGTCCCACTGCCGTTGGCGTTGCAAGGTGTGCAGCAGAACGTCGCTGAAGTCTGGACGGTGGGAGATGTGGTACTAGCGTAGATAATTCTGTGAGGGCTACTGGTAGGCGTGTTTGGGTAGCGACTAGTGGCGCCCGCCGCAGGAATCTGGGTAAATAGCCGGAGTTAAGCGCAAGCCGATCAGGATGTCACTGAACTTGAAGTCCTGCTCCCATTGTCGTTGCTTGGTGTGCAGCAGAACGTCTGTGAAGTCTGGACGGTGGGACATGAGGTACTAGCGTAGATAATTCTGTGAGGGCTACTGGTAGGCGTGTTTGGGTAGCGACTACTGGCGCCCGCCGCCGGAATCAGGGTAAATAGCCGGAGTTAAACGCAACCCGATCATGATATTACTGAACTTGACGTCCCGCTGCCGTTGTCGTTGCAAGGTGTGCAGCAGAGCGTCTGTGAAGTCTGGGCGGTGGGATATGAGGTACTAGCGTAGATAATTCTGCGAGGGCTACTGGTAGGCGTGTTTAGGTAGTGACTACTTGCACCCGCTGCCGGAATCAGAGTAAATAGCCGGAGTTAAGCGCAACCCGATCACGATATTACTGACCTTGACGTCTCGCTGCCGATGTCGTTGCAAGGTGTGCAGCAGAGGCGTCTGTGAAGTCTGGAGGGTGGGAGATGAGGTACTAGCGTAGATAATTCTGTGAGGGCTACTGGTAGGCGTGTTTGGATAGCGACTACTGGCGCCCGCTGCCGGAATCCGGGTAAATAGCCGGAGTTAAGCGTAACCCGAACACGATATCCCTGAACTTGACGTCCTGCTGCCGTTGTCGTTGCAAGGTGTGCAGCAGAACGTCTGTGAAGTCTGGACGGTGGCAGATGAGGTACTAGCGTAGATAATTCTGCGAGGGCTACTGGTAGGCGTGTTTGGGTAGTGACTACTTGCGCCCGCTGCCAGAATCAGAGTAAATAGCCGGAGTTAAGCGCAACCCGATCACGATATTACTGACCTTGACGTCTCGCTGCCGATGTCGTTGCAAGGTGTGCAGCAGAGACGTCTGTGAAGTCTGGAGGGTGAGAGATGAGGTACTAGCGTAGATAATTCTGTGAGGGCTACTGGTAGGCGTGTTTGGGTAGCGACTACTGGCGCCCGCCGCCGGAATCCGGGTAAATAGCCGGAGTTAAACGCAACCCGATCACGATATTACTGAACTTGACGTCCCGCTGCCGTTGTCGTTGCAAGGTGTGCAGCAGAGGCGTCTGTGAAGTCTGGAGGGTTGGAGATGAGGTACTAGCGTAGATAAATCTGTGAGGGCTACTGGTAGGCGTGCTTGGATAGCGACTACTGGCGCCCACCGCCGGAATCCGGGTAAATAGCCGGAGTTAAGCGTAACCTGAACACGATATCACTGAACTTGACGTCCCGCAGCCGTTGTCGTTGCAAGGTGTGCAGCAGAACGTCTGTGAAATCTGGACGGTGGCAGATGAGGTACTAGCGTAGATAATTCTGCGAGGGCTACTGGTAGGCGTGTTTGGGTAGTGACTACTTGCGCCCGCTGCCAGAATCAGAGTAAATAGCTGGAGTTAAGCGCAACCCGATCACGATATTACTGACCTTGACGTCTCGCTGCCGATGTCGTTGCAAGGTGTGCAGCAGAGACGTCTGTGAAGTCTGGAGGGTGAGAGATGAGGTACTAGCGTAGATAATTCTGTGAGGGCTACTGGTAGGCGTGTTTGGATAGCGACTACTGGCGCCCGCCGCCGGAATCCGGGTAAATAGCTGGAGTTAAGCGTAACCCGAACTCGATATCACTGAACTTGACGTCCCGCTGCCATTGTCGTTGCAAGGTGTGCAGCAGAACGTCTGTGAAGTCTGGACGGTGGCAGATGAGGTACTAGCGTAGATAATTCTGCGAGAGCTACTGGTAGGCGTGTTTGGGTAGCGACTACTGGCGCCCGCTGCCGGAATCAGGGCAAACAGCCGGAGTTGAGTACAACCCGATCACAATAATACTGAACTTGACGTCCCACTGCCGTTGTCGTTGCAAGGTGTGCAGCAGAACGTCGCTGAAGTCTGGACGGTGGGATATGTGGTACTAGCGTAGATAACTCTGTGAGGGCTACTGGTAGGCGTGTTTGGGTAGCGACTACTGGCGCCCGCCACAGGAATCTGGGTAAATAGCCGGAGTTAAGCGCAAGCCGATCAGGATGTCACTGAACTTGAAGTCCTGCTCCCATTGTCGTTGCTTGGTGTGCAGCAGAACGTCTGTGAAGTCTGGAGGGTGGGACATGAGGTACTAGCGTAGATAATTCTGTGAGGGCTACTGGTAGGCGTGTTTGGGTAGCGACTACTGGCGCCCGCCGCCGGAATCAGGGTAAATAGCCGGAGTTAAACGCAACCCGATCACGATATTACTGAACTTGACGTCCCGCTGCCGTTGTCGTTGCAAGGTGTGCAGCAGAGGCGTCTGTGAAGTCTGGAGGGTTGGAGATGAGGTACTAGCGTAGATAAATCTGTGAGGGCTACTGGTAGGCGTGCTTGGATAGCGACTACTGGCGCCCACCGCCGGAATCCGGGTAAATAGCCGGAGTTAAGCGTAACCTGAACACGATATCACTGAACTTGACGTCCCGCAGCCGTTGTCGTTGCAAGGTGTGCAGCAGAACGTCTGTGAAATCTGGACGGTGGCAGATGAGGTACTAGCGTAGATAATTCTGCGAGGGCTAGTGGTAGGCGTGTTTGGGTAGTGACTACTTGCGCCCGCTGCCAGAATCAGAGTAAATAGCCGGAGTTAAGCGCAACCCGATCACGATATTACTGACCTAGACGTCTCGCTGCCGATGTCGTTGCAAGGTGTGCAGCAGAGACGTCTGTGAAGTCTGGAGGGTGAGAGATGAGGTACTAGCGTAGATAATTCTGTGAGGGCTACTGGTAGGCGTGTTTGGATAGCGACTACTGGCGCCCGCCGCCGGAATCCGGGTAAATAGCTGGAGTTAAGCGTAACCCGAACTCGATATCACTGAACTTGACGTCCCGCTGCCGTTGTCGTTGCAAGGTGTGCAGCAGAACGTCTGTGAAGTCTGGACGGTGGCAGATGAGGTACTAGCGTAGATAATTCTGCGAGAGCTACTGGTAGGCGTGTTTGGGTAGCGACTACTGGCGCCCGCTGCCGGAATCAGGGCAAACAGCCGGAGTTGAGTACAACCCGATCACAATAATACTGAACTTGACGTCCCACTGCCGTTGTCGTTGCAAGGTGTGCAGCAGAACGTCGCTGAAGTCTGGACGGTGGGATATGTGGTACTAGCGTAGATAATTCTGTGAGGGCTACTGGTAGGCGTGTTTGGGTAGCGACTACTGGCGCCCGCCACAGGAATCTGGGTAAATAGCCGGAGTTAAGCGCAAGCCGATCAGGATGTCACTGAACTTGAAGTCCTGCTCCCATTGTCGTTGCTTGGTGTGCAGAGAACGTCTGTGAAGTCTGGACGGTGGGACATGAGGTACTAGCGTAGATAATTCTGTGAGGGCTACTGGTAGGCGTGTTTGGGTAGCGACTACTGGCGCCCGCCGCCGGAATCAGGGTAAATAGCTGGAGTTAAACGCAACCCGATCACGATATTACTGAACTTGACGTCCCGCTGCCGTTGTCGTTGCAAGGTGTGCAGCAGAGGCGTCTGTGAAGTCTGGAGGGTTGGAGATGAGGTACTAGCGTAGATAATTCTGTGAGGGCTACTGGAAGGCGTGTTTGGGTAGCGACTACTGGCGCCCGCCGCCGGAATCCGGGTAAATAGCCGGAGTTAAGCGTAACCCGAACACGATATCACTGAACTTGACGTCCCGCAGCCGTTGTCGTTGCAAGGTGTGCAGCAGAACGTCTGTGAAATCTGGACGGTGGGAGATGAGGTACTAGCGTAGATAATTCTGCGAGGGCTACTGGTAGGCGTGTTTGGGTAGCGACTACTGGCGCCCGCCGCCGGAATCAGGGTAAATAGCCGGAGTTAAACGCAACCCGATCACGATATTACTGAACTTGACGTCCCGCTGCCGTTGTCGTTGCAAGGTGTGCAGCAGAGCGTCTGTGAAGTCTGGACGGTGGGATATGAGGTACTAGCGTAGATAATTCTGCGAGGGCTACTGGTAGGCGTGTTTGGGTAGTGACTACTTGCGCCCGCTGCCGGAATCAGAGTAAATAGCCGGAGTTAAGCGCAACCCGATCATGATATTACTGACCTTGACGTCTCGCTGCCGATGTCGTTGCAAGGTGTGCAGCAGAGGCGTCTGTGAAGTCTGGAGGGTGGGAGATGAGGTACTAGCGTAGATAATTCTGTGAGGGCTACTGGTAGGCGTGTTTGGATAGCGACTACTGGCGCCCGCCGCCGGAATCCGGGTAAATAGCCGGAGTTAAGCGTAACCCGAACACGATATCACTGAACTTGACGTCCTGCTGCCGTTGTCGTTGCAAGGTGTGCAGCAGAACGTCTGTGAAGTCTGGACGGTGGCAGATGAGGTACTAGCGTAGATAATTCTGTGAGGGCTACTGGTAGGCGTGTTTGGGTAGCGACTACTGGCGCCCGCCGCCGGAATCAGGGTAAATAGCCGGAGTTAAACGCAACCCGATCACGATATTACTGAACTTGGCGTCCCGCTGCCGTTGTCGTTGCAAGGTGTGCTGCAGAGCGTGTGTGAAGTCTGGACGGTGGGAGATGAGGTATTAGCGTAGATAATTCTGTGAGAGCTACTGGTAGGCGTGTTTGGGTAGCGACTACTGGCGCCCGCCGCCAGAATCAGGGTTAATAGCCGGAGTTAAACGCAACCCGATCACGATATTACTGAACTTGACGTCCCGCTGCCGTTGTCGTTGCAAGGTGTGCAGCAGAACGTCTGTGAAGTCTGGACGGTGGGATATGAGGTACTAGTGTAGATAATTCTGTGAGGGCTACTGGTAGGCGTGTTTGGGTAGCGACTACTGGCGCCCGCTGCCGGAATCAGAGTAAATAGCCGGAGTTAAGCGCAAGCCGATCACGATATTACTGAACTTGTCCCGCTGCCGTTGCCGGAAACACGCAGTGACAGTGAACAAGAACAGTGGTGACTGAGGAAACGGCATAGCACTGCGAATGATTTCAAGACAGTTGTGCGGGTGCTATCAAGTGTTTCACCATGTTGTCGTTAAATATCGTGGTAAAAACGCACGATAAGCCACCCAAGGTGCCCTCACTCCGTACAATAATATTGTTGTTCAATAATACAGATTGTGAGTAATGACAACGACAAGACGGAAACAGACACCAGGAAATCCATGTTTATATTCACATTATCATTGGACCTGAGGCAGACACTAAGTCTACGTTCAAGCATAGAATTCCGTGTACCCCACGGACATCACTCCCTTATGGCAGAGGCATAGCCACTCGGTTGCACGATCTGCAATTGATAAATATTATTTACGCGCCCTCGAGAACGAATCACAGAGCGGAATTTCTTGAGTCGCAGAAGGCCATATAACGCAGCCTTTCACATCACTGCTTGCTCCGGCAATTCTGAGCGGAGTTTTCAATTGCGTTAAATGTAAAGATGATCAAACATCAGACTACAATTATTATTCGGAGCAACTTAGTGCGTTAGTAATGGAAATGGCCTACACGTATCTCTCAGCGGCTTCAATCAGCCTTCTTGACAGATGCTACATTTTACGCAGAAAGACAACTCCTGCGAAACAGTGTTGACTATGAGATGTGGATGTCAGTTTTTCATATCCTGCTGCTTTCTACATATCGGTATGACACGTACCTCAGGAAGAATATGGCGGCTGAGTGGCCTGGCACTTCAATTGCAGCCTTCTCATTCACACAGACTTGGAAGCCCAAATTTATAAAACTTCGCGATCGGCTGTAATATTTCTGACTTTACAGCCGTCATAATTATCTTGCTACAAGAAGCTCTTCTTAGAACAGTTGAGAAGGCAGCAGTGGGAAGATGACGTAATGTGGTGTGAGGTATCGGTAACACATGGTTTATTCGGTTCGTGTTTCGTTAGAAAGGCGGCCTAAATTGTGATCCTCCTCAGCGGTTGGCTGCTGTATTCGGAAGTAGCGCGCCAAAATGATAGACTTCTGTTGTTAATATCAGAAAAATTAAACAGTGAATTTACTTACATTACACGTAAAGGGATCTCTCAATAGAAGATTATCAATACATTACTTCAAAAGTGTTAATTACCAGCGCAATAATAAGAAACTGCTAAACGAAAAGGCAGACGTAGCACTTCGGAGATCTTCGGATAGCGCCTGACTTGGAGATTAGATTCAGATTAGATTAGATTAGTTTTTCGTTCCATAGATCCCTGCTGAGGAGATCCTCGTGGATGTGTCATTTTCTTTAAACCTGAAACAACAATACTAGTAGTATGAATATATACAATACATCATTTGTTTCTATTAAAAAATTCGTCTATGGAGTAGAGTAGTGGACCCCTTTTTGAACTAAAGCAAGTGCTTTTAAGTCCTTGTACAGATCATTTTTGTTCTTGGTATTGTATGTATGAACTGAGCTGTTTGTTGAAAAAAGAGATATATTATTTAGGACAAATTTCATTAAGAAGTAAATATACTGAGAGACAGTAGTTAGTATACACAGTTCTTGGAGAGGTTTTTACAGGACGTCCGTGAATTTACTCTACAGATAATACGTATTACACCCGTTTGGACTCTGAAAAGTTTTATTTGACTCGAAGAGCTACCCCAAAATTTTATACCATATGACATTATGGAAAGAAAGTAGGCAAAGTATGCAAGATTTTTCATTTTTATGTCGCCTGTGTCAGCTAACACTCGAATTGCGAAGACAGATTTGTTAAGACGTTTCTGCAGTTCTGTGGTGTGCTCCTCCCAACTGAATTTATTATCAAGTTGCAATCCCAGGAATTTAAGACTGTCAACCTCTTCTATCTGCTCTTCTTTATACTTTATGCATATGCTGAGTGGAAACCTCTTACACGTTCTGTATTGCATGTAGTGAGTCTTTTCGAAGTTAAATGTGAGTTGGCTTTAAACCATTTATTAACATCCATGAAAATACCATTAGCAGATCTTTCTAGAACTACACTCGACATACTATTTATTGCAATACTTTTGTCATCTGCAAACAAAACGAACTCTGCTTCTGGCAGTGCAACTGGTGAGAGATCATTAATGTACACAAGAAAAAGAAAACGCAGGAGAAGCGGTTCGGCTGTAAGATCAGAGCTCTATCGGTAGTCTTGGAGGACAGACGAGTTGTCGGTCAAGGACGGTATTGATTAAGAATTTAATTAGCAATCTGTTTTTATTGGAGCTGTAATTACGAACAAGCTTGATAGTAATGATGCAAATGCGCATTTCATTATTTTGTTTATTCTCTGTGAAAGTGGGAAGAAAGCAAATTATTTGTGATTCGAAAACTGCACTATAACCGTGCAGTTGCTCTTATACTGCTAATAAAAATGCGAGTGGCATCCCGGTTATACAAACCAATTTAAAATTTAATTATTTTCCTCGCTTTCATAATACCAGTAGCTCGCTAACGGTTTATTTCAGCCTCAAGATAACGTACTCACGACTTGCGCGCTGTTTTCTGTGCGGGTGACGACAGCTAAAGAAGACCGCAAGTTGTTGAACTTAGGGCAGTCGAAGCAACTGGACACGTCACGTGTACTGCAATCTTGTAACACACAGGAGGTATCAAGGGAGCAAAGTTCCAAGGGAAGGGATCAGTCATACACACATAAATCCCTCTCGCTATCTATCTCTCTCTCTCTCCTTCATTTGCCATGCGGCGGTTCAGTTAGGCACACTTTCAGACATGGTCAGGCAAAATTGTGAAACTACTTAAAAACCTACGCAGTCAATCGAGCAAGATGGAAGAAGACTATTTTCTGCCGCTGCGCAAGCATATTGTGAACTTGTCCAAAATGTAGCCGCAATCAAACGGAGTAAAGCAAAGATAACGATTACTGTACGTTAAAATTCTTCCGGTTTGAGAGGTAGTGTCCGGGACTCCGCTGACGAAATTCACATCCCGTCATACATTCACCACATAATTCAAGGGTGGTGACGGGTCCGGTCTGACTTCATCAGCGTTATATGCGACGACACGGGCTCCCAACAGAACAGACAAGCTCATAACAAAGCTTTCGTTAGAGAACAATACACTGGCTCTTCTTCTAATGAGATCACGGACCTTGCAACACGGACCCCTGGCTAGGAGCACCACATCTATTCGCAACAACCACAGCCGAACAAAATAGAACCTTAACCGCAAAATTTACAACAGAGGAACGTCATTCAGCTTTTAAAACGGAACGGCGGCGCAAATCTCCTGCCGTGGATGGGGTTCCGGTGGAATTGTACGTGCGCTGCTGCTAACGAACTGCTTCAGGGCGCGACCGTACCAGCGGATTTCTCTCAGGGAATCACATAACTCACTCCCAAAACGACGAAAGTCGGGAGCATCAAAACTTCGGGGCCGACTGCGTTGTTAAACTCCGACATCAAAATGCTGATGCACGCTCTTAACAAAACACTGAAAACTTTTTTATTGTGTGTTCTGAGAACGTGCCAACACAGCGCCATTGAGGTGACGATCTATGATGAATATTCCAACCCACTGTAAAGATTTCATATACATGATCAAGTAAGGTAGAAGGGATAGATACCACTCCATCAGAATTTCTAAAATCACTGGGAGAAGTGGCAAGAAAACGACTATTCACGTTGCTGTGTACAATGTGTGAGTCTGGTGGCGTACCATCTGACTTTTGGAAAGATATCATCCACACTATTCCGAAAACGGCAAGAGCTGACAAGTGAGAGAATTATCACACAATCAGCTTAACAACTCATGAGTCCAAGTTGCTGATAAGAATAATATACAGAAGAATAGAAAAGTAAAGTGGAAGTATGTTAGGTGACGATTAGTTTGGCTTTAAGAAAGATAAACGCACCGGAGAGGCAATTTTGACGTTGCGGCTGGTAACGGAATCAAGACTAAAGAAAAATCAACACACATTTATAGGATTTGTCGACCTGGCAAAAGCGTACGACAACGTAAAATGGTGCTAGATGTTTGAAATTCTCAGAAAAATAGAGATATGCTTAGGGAAAACGAATAATATACAATATGTATAAGAGCCAAGAGAGAGTAACAAGAGTGGACGACCAAGAACGAAGTGGTCGGATGACAAATGGTGTAAGTCAGGGATGTAGTCTTTCCACCTACCGTTCAATCTATACGTCGAAGAAGCAACGATGGAAATAAAAGAAATGTTCAGGAGTGGAATTAAAATTCAAGTTAAAAGGATATCAATGATACGATTCGTTGATGACATTGTTATCCTGAGTGAAAATGAAGAAGAATTACGTGATCTGCTAAATGGATTGCACAGTCTAATTAGTACAGAATATGGACTGAGAGTAAATCGAAGAAAAACCAAAGTAATGAGAAGTACCAGAAATTAGAACAGCGAGAACTTAACATCAGGATTTATGGTCACGAAGAAGATGAAGTTACGGAATTCTGCTACCTAGGCAGCAAAATAACCTATGAGGGACGAAGGAAGGAGGACATCAAAAGCAGACTCGCACTGGCAAAAAGGGGATTCCTAGCCAAGAGAAATCTACCACCGTCAACATAGGCCTTACTTTGAGGAAGAAATTTCTGAAAATGTACGTATGGTAATGAAATATGAACTGTGAGAAAACTGGAACAGAAGAGAATCGAAGCATTTGGGATGGTGCTACAGACGAATGTCCAAAATTAGGTGGACTGGTAATGTAAAAAATGAGGAGGTTCTGGGCAGATCCAGAGAGGAAGGCCATATGTGGAAATCGCTGACATTAGAGAACAACTTCCATGGTACTAGAGGGAGCTGTAGGGCGGAAGACAGAGATTGGAACACATCCAGCAAGTAATGAGGACGTAGGTTGCAAGTGCTACCCTGAGGTGAAGAGGTTGGCACAGGAGAGGAATTCGTGGCGAGTCGCATGAAGCCAATCAGAAGACTGATGAACCAAAAATAAAAAAAATAAATAACAAAAAATAAAAAAATAAAAAAAATAAAAAAACGTGATCTGGCAAGCGAACACCGCGTTTTTTGAGCGAGATAGAGTGTCTGCCCGAATAAATCATCGTTAGCACTTGCACACCTGCTTTCGGTTTTATATACAGATTGAAAGTAAATGGAATGCTGACGAAGTCATTTAACCTCTGGTTTATTCGTGGTCGCTATGGACTCCAATCTATAGGGTCTCAAAACAGTTGTCTGAGCTTTCGCAGATGAAGTCACCTCGATACTCCAAGGTAAGAGAGACACATAGCTCGCCCAACAAATTCAAGATAACTATCAACACTACAGCGGTGCACTTCTGAATACACACAAATCTACAATCTTAACCGTAGATCGGCATCCGCGAGAACTACAACGGGTTTGGTTGTCACGAGGAAATGCAGAAACATTTGGCGAAGTTCTTCACTGCGTGTCCAAAAGGTATGTGTGTGTGTGTGTGTGTGTGTGTGTGTGTGTGTGTGTGTGTGTGAATTCCTACGCGACCAAACTGCTGAGGTCTTCGGCCCCTGGTCTTACACACTACTTAATGTAACTTAAACTAACTTACGCTACGAACAACACACACACCCACGCCCGAGGGTGGATCCGAATCTCCGGCGGGAGGGGCCGTGCAGTCCGTGACATGTCGCCTCAAACCGCGTGGCCACTCCGCGTGGCCAAACGGTATGATTAGGATCAGCTCCAGCAATTATAAGAGACATCTTGCTTAGGCAAAGCAGATGGCCTCCAAAATGTTTTCTTCGTCAACCAATACATCGTTACGCGACTGCAGCATATAGCAGCTGTGCTGTCCATGACCAACGCGATCGCACAGCGAGTCCTGGGCTCAACACCATGGTACGTCAGGCAGTACAATGTGTTGTACGTACCTTTCAAAACCAACTGCCCACCTCAGCAATAAAGGGGGAATCCGACTCAGAAATCAAGGAGTCCACAGCAACGCGATTTTTCTCAAAAGGGCTACAAAAACCAGTAACAGTAACGACAGTATAACTAAACACCTCTATTGATTCTTCGACCAGGAAATCGACCCATAGCGCCTCCAGACGTCGCTGAGAATGTTATACCAGTATATGTTGCCATCTATCACCAAGCTATCCACCAAATTAGCGAGGGAGTGCTTCGGAGCACCGCGTCATTCATGTATCATACATGGCTTAGATGTCTTCCGCCGCACGCTCTAGTAATTGGATTCCCACATCTCAATTTGCGCAGGGTATGGAGCAACGTCTTGAGTCGAATGATAGCTACAGACAAGTAGTATAACGTACAGGCAAATAGTATAGAGTGTCACCAACACCGCTCTTACTGTGAGGTTATTGCTGATTCATCGAAATACCCTGTGGATGTCAGAAAGGTCGGTACCAAGTGACCTTACCAATAATCAGCTGAGTCTCCATAGACTCACATGAATTTAATTAAACATTTCGCGCAATGGATAACGTAAAGAATTTAGGTTTTTAAAAAGGGGCGACCCTAGCATACTTGAAAATTGGGTGCAGTAATTTACAACACAATAAAACAGGGACTTTCATTGAACTACTAAATAAGACAGGGGGTCTATAAAATCGTATTTACTAAAATTGGCAGTGGTCTTCGAGTTAAACAGAAGTACACAAGGACATTATGTGCACTAAGTATTAAGACAAGTTTACAACGGAATTAAAGTAACAGCACCTTGATAGAGGAAGGATAATGAAGTGGAGGTGAAGCTGTTAATGTCCGTCCAACAACGGGGGAAGACTTAAGTTCGGGTTGGTTGTGCAGTTATCGCTGAATGTTAATCAGAGCGGAAAGGAAGAACTACAGAAAGAATGATGTAATCATCCACTATCTATTACTTGTATTGGGAATGTGAAAACTCTGCTTACATCCATCATTTGTATAAGTTCGTAGGCTTACACGGACAGTGTTTTCTTTAATAAAACAATTTTGAGTGTTAGGCCGCATCATTAAAGAAAAACTAGAGGAATTATACTGCCGACGTTTCGACCGACTTGCTATGGTTCTCTTCAGGGCGGAAAACCTAATACCTGCAGTTAATCGCCCCAAGAGAACCGCAGCAAGTCGAAAAGTCCGCAGTTTAGTTGCTTTAGTGTTTTGAAATGACGTGACCTGAGTCCTAAAATTATTTTATTCGAAAATCTATCATCTGTTTTGCGCACGGTGCAGTGGCTCAGTATTCTTAGATTTACTGGTGCTTGGGAGTGGTGGCTGCAGTCGTTGAAAATTCGAAGTCATCCTGTCTCCTCAGAACCTGGAATATAAGTGCCTCTCTCGGCTAAAGCACCGTCTGGCAACTCTTGGATGGAAGTGCTTTCCTCGGAGCGGTCCCGGCAAGAAGCAGTATTTTTACTTTTGCCTGATTTTGAGTACTGAAGGCAGGAATTCTTCTGAGTGCTGAGCGACCTGTCCATTCTATTGTTGTCCTTCGATACTCAGTCTACAAATAAATTACCAGGCGAATGAGTTTTTAGTGTTGGAGTTTAGGACAGGCAGCTTTTTACTCCCACCACTTCCTTCCATTTTATCCAGTCAGACACATACACGTAGTAGTTACTCTTCTTCCATTATACACTTTATCCGTATTATCCAATGGCAGCAGCTCTTACTATTTTTCATCAGAATGAACAACAAGGCATTTAACTTGTCACCAGCCTGATAGCTGCAGGTCCACGTTCTGCAACCCAAAATTACCGGGTGGCCTCCTGTCTCATTCCGCTTCAGAGATTTCTGCCTGTGTCGTTCAGGGTCAAACGTCTCCTAGAGTGCTGATTTCCTGCTGAAGCCAGGTGGTACAAAACTGTATTCTTTCACTGCTTCCTCAGTGTCCGTACGGCTCCAGCTGGCCGTTTGCATTAGAAACACAGTTAAGTAGTTATCCGTTGTTTAGGACACAACAAAGACGGTGACTCTTTGGCGGAGTTTAGCCTACACGCAGAATACTGTTACGGCTTGCTGCCTGCTTCTCATCACCCTGGTAGCTCTTGCCCTTTGACTAGGCCCTTGACTCACCTAACGGCTGGACGCTGGACAGGTACCTTGCTCTGTGCGGTTCTGCTCAATCTATGCTCAACAAGGCTCTCAGCTACATCCAAACTGACCTCTAGAACAAGAATTTAGTATGGAAATCTAGTAACTGGATGTGACCATCTCACAAATTAACTTACATGTAACTTCTATACTCATTTATAGCTTGGGGTTAATTTAGATTGACTAGGTTCGTTAATTTATTGAAATTTAATTAGGATACGTGACGCTTTTTCCAAAAACGGTCTCATTACACTACGTGTGAGATACTGCATCGAGCCAGTCTTGCAGGGAATCCACTTTGCAACCATAATCAGATACTCGATAGCATCGAACGTCGATTCTTGTGTCATGCCAAAACGTTGTTTGGAATTGGACGTGAAAGAAAGTGACTCTCATCACCTGGACATCACCGCATACTAACATGACACTACTTTTGTTACAAATGAACTGCAAAATATTACCGCTTACCATGCATTATAGTCAACTATGGCTGGCTGGGCAATTCGTGCACTATGCCTTACATGGTGTACGTCTCGATAATGAAGAACTTAAGGCCCACCACGAAGATCATAACTGGTGTATAATGAACAAATTTGCGTGCTTTGTTTCGTGTGTTTCTGATGCAGGGCTTAAGTGTCCACTGGACAAGTGTGATTTTTTTTAAACCTGAGTTGCAGTATCTTGGTCATGTCATAAACATTCAAGGTATACATCCTCTTCAGTCACATTTGTTAGCTATACGAAACCTGCCAGTTCCTTGCAATCTCGCAGAATTGCAGGCAATCTTGGGGAAAATGAACTATTATCTTCAGTTCATACCGAATGCTGCACAAATCGCAGCTCCATGCTTCACTTGAGTCGCAAGAATGCCCACTTTGCTTGGACAGATGAGTCCCAAGAAACTTTTCAAAAACTTATAGATGCATTGCTCAGTAATCGATGCTTGCTTCACTTTGATCTTGACAAACCAGTTGTGTTGGAAGTTGACGCTTCCTCTTACGGAATGGGTGCAGTGCTTTCACATAGAACTGGTGGTAAAGACAGGCCTATTGCTTTCGCATCATAGAGTGTTGTCCAAAGCTCAGTGTAACTATTCACAAATGGAGAAAGAGGGACTGACTATTGTGTATGGTGTCACCAAATCCCACCATTATTTGTATGGCAAAAAACTGTACTTAGTAACGGATCACAAGCCAGTCCAGTCCTTGTTTCTTCCGATGCAGCCGGTTCCTGTACGAATTTCCCAAAAATTGTAAAGATGGGCTTTGTTGTTGTTCAACACCAGTACGAGATTGTGTTTCGTCCGGCAACTCAACACGGTAATGCGGACTCACTTTCAAGTCTTCCGCTAGGCCATGATACAGACTTTCACGCTTCTGCTGCATCTTGCTGTCACATAGATCCTTCGTCGACTTGGCGCATGCATGTATGTCATTTCAGGGCGAGACGGATTGCAGTGTCGATATCACGATTAAATTCGCCACTGTGATGTGCACAGTGATCCTGCACTGCCAGAGGGTGTCATCACGACACCGCGGGACGACCCTCCGAAAACGGAGGCTTCGCCTTCACTATCTCCTCTCGTCCTACCGATGGAACGGGACCCGCATACTACGGATGAGCCGATGCCTTGTACATCTGGTTACGAGCCTCAGGAGGTTGGTGCGTACCCTTCTGGGCGTTTTCCGGGGGACGTTTCCAGCAGAGCGCTGACCGGATGGCGAGGTACGACCGGAAGTCTGACATCCCCTGCAGCCACGGCTTCTGGTCCATCGCAGCTTCCACGCTGCTGCCTACCCTGCCGTTATCGTTCTGCCTATACGACGACGGGGGGCGGGGGGGGGGGGAGGAACTTTACGGCACAAAGTCAAGACCCGGCACGCCAGTCGGGAACGATAGAGAAGAGGTGGCTGTGAGAAGACGTCAGCCAAGCGCACGCTGACCGACTCCCCTCCAGGACGACAACGCGACAGCAGCGGTTTCTATGCGAAGAGGACACAAGCGCCACGTCCGACTGGTCGCGGTCCAGCCGAATGATAGCTTCAAGACTAGTGTAGCAGCGACTTAGGATTGTTTATACCGAAGAACATTGCTTATTTTGCATGCCATCGTTTCATTGGAACACATCTGTGTAATTGACAAAGTATTGTAATCTTTTCTTTGTGTAATAAAACTCATTAATATGATTTGTTTGAATGTTGTCTAGCGATCCAAGTAAGCAGGTTTCCTAGACCCCTCATATTGACAACTAGGCTGGATTTAACAGAATCGCCTATTCTCGCTCCTCAGTGCCCCGTTCATCTAAGATCGCCTGTAAGTAGGGCTTCATTCCTGAGACCGGCTGCCCGGCGTTTAGGACACAGCTGAAGGGAGGGGGGAGCCGGATTCCAAATGTTCATTGCCCGCAATTCTCTCCGATATGTTCTCTCTGAAACTGGGTGATATGCGCAGATGGACCTACATTCAATGACAGCAGTAACATTAGTTTGGTTTGAAACCGATTGTCTCTGACTATGCGTGACACTCGTGCTTAGTTGCTGTAGGTTATGACATTTTCAGGAGCACTGCTTTTAGGTCGTGTAACATGTGAACGCTACACCGTCCCTTGTAGGCACGTTGGGCAGTTCCCATTGATGCATTAACAAGTCGGGCAACTCGATTCGCAGAGTGGTCGTGCGCGCGTCCAGTCGCAGTAAGTCCTTTCTTCCTTACTATCATGTCTTCATGTCGACCCCCTTTCGGTGCTTATTCCATGAAATCGAGTGGTGCATACGTTAGACAGCGCGGAAGAACGTCTGCAGGAGTCGAAGCAGGCAGCAGTGAAATGCTTCTTCCTCTCTCTTCCTTCCGCCCAGGGCTGCCCAGCATGTGTGATTTTGGTCTTAGTAGTAGGCTACGTTGTTAACCATGTTCTCTCTCGTTCTTTGTTGTTCACGGTCACATATTTTGTATTCACTGCACCCGTGAGGTAGACGTAACTTGAAGTGAAATGTGAAGGGTGAGTCAAATGTCCATTAACATTTGAAAATTCACGAAATAAAGTAGGTAGAGAGATAGCATTTGACACACGCGCCTGAAATAACATGGGGTTTATTGAAACCAAAAACGAGTGCTAAAACCGTCCAATAGATGGCACTGGACAATTTTTTTTCACTACTTGCAACTGGTTTGCGTTGCACTCACAAATTGTTTTTACGATGGGTCGTATAGCCTCATAGTTCTCTGTCTGGGTAAAAAGATTGAAGGAACCAGTATCTGGTACATTAGTATGTACCAGCCCCCACAGCCACCCACAACTTTGCCGTGTCCAGCCACGTGGAGGTAGGCCATACCAGTAGCCCTCTTTTTTGCCTATTTTTCATACCTTTGTTTTATTGTCTGCAACTTTATTTACCTTGTGAACTATGTAAGAATGAAAAAATAGGAAAATATATAATAAATATTATGACAGAAATAAAAGAACAGATGGCAGGAAAGAGCGACAACTGTTAGATCCACGATCTTAATAATATTACATTCTTTGAATAACATTATAATTTTGTGTAAAGTGCTGCAGAAGATATCTTGTCCTTATAGAGATGGTTTCGTAATATTATTTAAGAATTAGAAATATTGTTAGCGATATGTTTCCTACCAACAGGTCTGCAATAGTTGCCCCAATTTGAATCTAAAAATGTACATTTTTCAGCGACATATGCTGTAGATGCGTACATTATATTCCCTAGATGTACAGTGGGAAATTACAGTGTTTCTTGCTTACTTTATGTTCTTAGATGTGCAGTACTGAATTACAGTGCTTCATAGCATAAACTTTTATTTTATATTAGAGTGCATTCTGCACTTGCTGAACATTTACAGTGATACTATTTGTAATAATAGATGTACAGTGCCGAGTTCAATGGTTTATAACACAACCATCATTTTATGTTATTCTCATTTGTGGTATCTATTCTAGTCGTTCCTTATTGGTCTACGTCGTCGAAAATAATCAAGAGTAAACTTTGAGGTAATGACAGTTAGTGAGTTTAATGTTTCCGTGTGTTCATTGTTTCTGACTCTATTGTATAATAATTCATCTCCAAGTAAATTCATGTCATTCGCTCGTTTTGTGTCCCTGGAAGTTCTACATTGTAGAAGCAGATGCTCAGAGGTTCCTTTTCCTTCCAAGACATGCATGTTGTTGTCTATCTTTGGTTCATACGATGTAGGGTTGGCTACCGACCATGCCCAGTTGAGAAATGAACCATTCCACGACTTGGGTCAACGTGATTCACCCTCAGCCACTCCCTGGTGTTAGGGACTACTTCACATACTCGTCGGCCCTTCTGTTGCAAGGAATCAATCTATCACTCTTCTAGTTGGTGCTTGTGTTCTGGTGGTACACCTGTTACTGCAGTGATCTTGTCCTGTCTTCCTAACTTGAGCCAGTACATTACAGCTCGGAAGTTAATTGTGACGTCTATGGGGTAATAACCTAGCATCACACATAGTGCATCCACTGATGTAGTGTTAAATAGTCTGGACGACCTACCTAGAACACTTTTTTGTCCACATCTGTCAGTTTTTTTGTTCGTGACAAAGGCAAGACAATGTGCCCATATGCTGACTACAATGCTTAGTATTGACTCAAAGAGAACACAGTGGTATGCTATTGTTGGTGTTAGTGAGACCCTGCGTTGTCTTGTATTAATTCGTGCTACTTTCTGTAAATTTCTTTCTGCTTTACTGCTAAAATATTGACATGCTCATTAAAATTCTGTCGTTCACCAACGAGTACCCCCAGGTACCGTGTGAATGTCGTTCTTTTGATGTTAGTGTCCACAAGTTTAATGGAAAGTTCTCTCTTCAGAGAGCCTTTTATTAAAATGTATATGGTTTTGTTCTTTGTTACAGTGGGCTTGATTTGATTGCACCATCGTGATACTATTGATAGTGTACCAGTGGACCTTTGTTCTAACTATATGCGCTGAGGTTACAAGTAAATCCCCACCGTAGGCTACTACACCATCAGCTCTATTGTTGGCATCCAGTTTTTGTAGCAATAGCTCAATTCTGGTGTCCTGGCAGATGGGGCCACATATTGATCCCCGTGATCATCCCTTGGATATCTCTGTGATCACATTACGACTGTATATTCGCCACTACAGTTCTGTCCTTACAGTAATCTATTAGACTACAGTACAGAGTTTGGGGCACCTCAAGGTCTTCAAGTGTTGCAAACATCTTAGGCCAACATAGTTTACTAAAGGCAGCTGCGATGTCGATCATTATTGCGACTGCATATTTACGAGTGGTTTCTCCTGTGAGCTTAAACGCTTGATTTATTACATCATCGATCAATTTTCCTTCTCAGGAACCGTACTGATACTATGCCTCTAAGGGTTCAATGGGCCTGGAGAAGATTAAGTAAGAGCTGGCCTTGGAGTTTGACCATCGTATTGATTAGGCATATTGGCCTACAGGATTTCGGGCCTGCCGGGTCCTCACCAATAGATTTTTTGATTACGGTCGCATTCGCATTTATCCTAACTGTGGGCACCCTTCCTAATTTTAAGGCTTCGTTATAAATTTCTGTGATATACGGGACAGTCAGTGGGGAAGTATGTTTTAATACCTCTGCTTGTATGCCATCTGACCCAGGTACATTTTAATTTTTTTAACTCTGCAACAGCTGCAGAAACTTCTTCCTGTGCGAGGGGCAGGTAACAGATTCAGTAATACAGTGTTCCTCAATTTGGTCTCTCTGTGTTGTGTATTGTGTATTGTTGGCGTCATCTGGGAGAAGTTTGTTTAAAAGGTACTGAACTGTTTGTCTCCAGCCCTTGGCCATCGTTCCATCTCCATGTCTCAGTGTTCCCGGCGCTAACGAGGTTTTGATTTTTTCTGTTAGTATTTTTACGATTTCATCAAGATGTTTTCTTTTGTTTGTGTTGTAATGTAGTGTCCCAGTGTTGCTTTCTCGTCATGTTGAGTGCATTCTTGAATGTCTCTTCAGCTTGTCTATAAGCGGCCAGTTTTAGTTGTCGGTGTAGATACGTTATTGGTCTTTGGCAGAGTTTTCTTTTGCGTCTCATGTGCCTTTTTAGTCGTGTTAGTTCTCCAGACTAGGGTGCGTTTTGTGCTCTCGTTTTAGTGGCTGATGGGATTGCAGTTGTTTGTGCTTTTTGTTCAGGTGGAATGCCCAGTAGTTCTACACTGCTCCTTATATTATTTATGTCTTCTTCGTCAATAATGCGTCGACGTTTGTCCCAGTCTGCCTTATGGAGGAGTAGACGTTTTTCTGCTTCACCAGGTGCTCTATTTGAGGATGTTGTTTCAAAGGTTATGCGCTGGACATCAACAAACCAATAACGCCGCATGAAAATCGTGACGGGTGTTAGGTAAGCCGAATTGTTACACAATCGCATTATCCTTAGCCTGGCTGATTAGCACCTGGTGAAAAGTGCGACGTTTGTACTGGATGGCACTCCACGCCATATTGAAACACTTGTGAAAGGTCTATTGCGCACATCTCTTGGTAAGGGTGTTATGCTGAGCCGCCATTGCCGCCATGTCTTGCGTCACAGGTCCCCAGTATTGTCTGAGGGGTCACCTGGAGTTACAATTCTGCCGCGATCGTCCAACCCCGTTAGGGATTTTAAAGGACAGCATCCGACGATATCTCACTATACCAACCAATATGCAGTACAGTGCCGTTCACAATATTGCCCCTTCACTACATTTATTGCTGTTGAATGACTATCGTCATGTTGAGAATTTGTTACAAAGAACATCGTTTGTGCTAAAAATCACTTGTTATGATAATTATTCCTTTTGTGTAATATGAAACGCCATCTGTTGATCACCATGTGCCCAGTTTTGTTTCAATAAAACCCCATTCATTTCAAACGCATGTGTCAATTTTTACCTCTCTACCTGCAGTGTTCAGAGAAGTATTAAATTTTAAATAAAATATTAGCGGACTTTTGGGTCACCCTGTACATTAGGACATCACAACCACATTGGAAGCAAAAATGTGAGAGGAAACAGAAACAATGACGACATTTTAACTGAATAAATTAAAAAGTCTGCCTTGACAAAAAACAGGATGAGAACTTGTATACACAGTGTTAATGATTAATTGTTGCAGCAGCTAAATTTCATCGATATTATTTTTGAATTGTCAGCACGCTGAAGAAGTGAGATGAATTAATAGGTTTGCGTCATTGAGACCACTTCAGGTTATTCACAGTCACAATGTTGACTAATATTCATTTACGAAAATCTTTTTAGAACGGATAATACAATTCTTACGAGAATGTTACCCAAACGCAGCTTCATCCCTATCGTTTCACTGGTTCCGCTATTAAGAGTAATTTGATTTGAGACGAAAAGATAATATGTTAAGTAACTAAGTTTCTTGAATTAACCAACAATGACACAAAATCTAAAATGTACTTATTAATGGTGCGATATATAACTGAAATAAATAAATTAAGTACTCGAATTATGCATTCAAAAGCATTTCTTTGTGGACAAAATTTTCAATGATATTTAGTACGCTAGAGAATTGTTAAATAATGCTCTGTACACTTGTAATGACTAGTGTGTTCACTACCTTCCTTCCCTGAAATTCCCTTATTATTGATTTTCATTCATTTTGGGTAATATTAGGATCTCAGGACTATACCACTAAATATTCTCTACAACTGCATATTTTCGAACCATCGAATCTCTTACTATCGTTCAAAATTGGATAAAAAAATTATTCAACGAGATTGCTTGCAAAAATGAACTGCGTAAGTGATTCCGTTCGTAGCGCTCGACTGGCGTGAAATAGGAAGTCTGAAAAGGTTTTATGGCCTGTCAAATTCGGCGGCGCTGCATTCGTGACGCAAGGATGCGAATCGAGCCATTCAGAACCTCTTAATGACCAACGAGCTGTGAAATCAGCTCTTTCCTTTATGGCAACCAGCAATATTAGACTTCTGCTCGGAAAAGGAATTCGGTGCCAATATTACTCACTTACATGTTTTCCTCTTTCATTAGGAAGCTTTGTTGCGGTTATATTGCTCCAACTGTGTATGAGATACCGTACATTGGAACTAAAAAAATTTATAGTCGGTACGCCATATGTAGTTGTCATATGCATAGAGTCGACTGTATAGAAATTATGGTTTGAAGAACAACACGGTTTTTGTAACCCACAAGTATGCAGTGTAATTCATTGTGGTTTCATAAACTGAAAGCTAAAAAGCTGACATTGTATTAACGATCAAGAAATGAACAACGTCTGCAATATCTCAAATTTCAAGTAGAACGTAGAAGGTTACATGTAACACTGTAAGTAACGGACTGGCTTCTTCAAATATAGTTCAGAGGATGTACGCGAGAAAATTTACATGTATTCAGTCACGTAAAACGTTACCGAGGAAAGTAGAACTCTCGACATTAAAACAAAGCTTGGAAAATGAAGATATGATTTACGCTTAGTCGTCGTGAAAACTGTTTTGAATGATGCAAAGTGAAACGGAGCCACTCACTTAAAACCTATAATAAATT
The DNA here is from genome assembly GCF_023864345.2 of Schistocerca serialis cubense. Classification (NCBI taxonomy): domain Eukaryota; kingdom Metazoa; phylum Arthropoda; class Insecta; order Orthoptera; family Acrididae; genus Schistocerca; species Schistocerca serialis. Next base: position 522,433,258 of record NC_064644.1, read on the forward strand.
ATCATATCATACTCTGGTCAGGATTAACGGGAAGTGTAATCGCTAATCAAACCTCACTGAATTGTGTCTTTGGCTACATTTATGTCGGCAAGAAATTGAAAATAATCACAACAGAAAATCACAATCAGCAGCATCTTCACATTACGTTACAAAAAACTGTGGCCTAATTTATAAGAATAACACACAACGTGAATACAATCATTTTGCGTTGCATTGGGAAGTACCGGGTGACAATTATTGAACTATATGAAATAAGATCGTCATAACGTCTGAACGGTTTGAGTTAGGACGATCAAACTGCATGGTTGGCCGCTGTGCATGATGGGAATTAGTATGCGCATGCATGGTTTCGTTGAGCCCACTTTCATTTGGATGGGTTCGTCAATAAGCAAAATTGGCGCATTTGGGGGACTGAGAATCATATTTTCGCGATCGACAGGTCTCTTCACGCTCCACTGTTGACTGTGTGGTGCGCAGTGTAGCCACGGAACAGTCAGTGCTCTATTGCTTGGTTGCATGGTGACTACCGAACTGTGTGTGAATGTTTTGGAAGATGATTCCCTCCAATCATGAAAGTGACCCTCATTTCGACAAGATGTGGTTCATGCAAGTAAGAGCTCTACCCCATCGAAGCAGCAGAATTATGTCCGGGAGGATCACTTTGGGTACCGTATTCTAGCTCTGGGGTACCCAGAGGCCACTGGCATGGACCTCGATTGGTCACCATATTCATCGGATCTGAATACATATGACTCCTTTTTGTGGGGCTGTATTGAAGACAAGATGTACAGCAGTAATGCCAAAACCATTGCAGAGCTGAAAACAGCCATTCAAGAGGTCATCGACAGGATCTATGTTCCAACACTTCAACGGATCACGCAGAATTTCGCTACTCGCCTGCGCCACATCCTCAACAATGATGACAGCCAATCTAACATGTCATAACCTAAATCCGAGTACTTGTAGTGACGTTTGTATGTTGTATAAAATGTGCGCAAGCCGTAGTTTGTAACTATTTTAGGTTTTTTATAAATATAGTTCAGTAATTGACGAGCTGTTTATTGGAAGGTATGACACGCTTGTCAGTCCTCGCCAACAGTTTTCCACAGTCACGAGTGGTAGCTGGCGGTGAGGGCCGTGGTGTCTTCGCATGAGAACATTCCTAGGACAACACGGGCGTCGGCAGACTCAGCGTCAAAGTGACTCTAACAATATCTCTGCCAGAAAGCAAGGATGAATACATCCACATATACAAACATACTCCGCAAGCCACAGCACGGTGCGAGGCGGAGGATACCTTGCATCGCAACTAGTTTCCTTTCTTGTTCCACTCGTAGATAGAGCGGGGGAAAACGACTACCTATACACCTCCATATAAGTCCTAATTTCTCGTATCTTCGTGGTCCCTACGCGAAATGTATGTTGCCGGCAGTAGGATCGTTGTGCAGTCTGCTTGAAATGCCGGTTCTCTAACACAAACTTTCTCAGTAGTGTTCTTCGAAATGAATGTCTCCTTCCCTCCAGGGATTCCCACTTGAGCTCACACAGCATACCTATAACACTTGCATGCTGATGGAACCTGTCGGTGATAAATCTAGCAGCTAGCCTCTGATCTTTTTAGATGTCGTCTTTCAGTCCTATCTTATGCAGATCCCAAACATTCGATAAGGTGCACTAACGTTCTATACATCGTCTCCTTTATAGATGAACTATACTTTCCTAAAATTCTCGAAATAAACTGAAGTTGACCATTCGCCTTTCCTATGTGGTGTATTTCTTTTTTAAAAAAGATATTTATATTTCGATCAAATTATTATTCTCTTTTGAAGATTCAGAATTCTGTTGTGAGTTTTGCACCACTTCTTGGCGGAAAGAGCAAAGACTTTTCAATAAACTTAAGTACTGTATGTGACAGTTTCCTGAAATCGTTTGCAGAAGGCGTAGCGTTCTCAAGATCAAGAACAGATTTCGCATTGCCAATTTATTTGTGTCGTGATCATGTTCGATCACGACCGGATATGAGACATAGCAACTACAAACAGAGAAACCTAAGGGACCAGACAGGGCTGGAAACTTTCTTTGCTCTGCTACACCACACATTAAAAGAAGTTGGATTTGAATCACAAACAAGGTAAATAGCAATGCGCCTTCTGCTTTAACTACGTCGTTTTCCGACATGCAGTCGGTCCCTGGTAGCTGTATGAAAACTATAAAAACACCGTTATTTCTGTTGCTATTAATAGGAGATGGATAGCATAGAAATACTTTAAGTAATAAGCAAGCACTACTGCATTTGAGAGCAGAATAAATTATTTAATTACCTTAGTCAGTATTGCTAACAATAGACTCAGTACAATTTCAATTTTCTATCTTTCTGGCTGTTTCCTTAAATAAAGTCCTTTAACATCTTCGATATTTCATCTTAGATGCACACATAAATTCTTACATAGCTCTGAACAAGTGTAATATTTTATAATAACTAATTAGTGATTGCCATCTTTTAAAAAATATCACGACTGTGTGTTAACAGAAAAGGATTACAATTCTTCAGCTGTCAAAAAATAAGAAACACAAAATACCCCTATCGATACAATTTATGAACAGTTTGTATTCTGCGCCGTGGCGCGTACGATATTCTTTGAAATATCAGGTGGTCGCTGTTCAGCGGCGATCTAAGAAATTTTTACACAATTTACGAGCCTGCATGGTTAGATTATCGAATGTAAGTTTATTTAAGCTATCGAAACAGATACTAACATTACACCTACCACAATCCTCCCACGCTCGTTTCATTTCACATCGCTTCCCAAAGTTACGTCCAGGTATTTAAAAGACGTGACTGGGTAAAGAAGGAAATTACTTATGCTGTATCCGAACATTACGTGCTTGTTTTGTTATTCATTCTCATTAACTTACATTTTTTTTACATTAGGAGCCAGCTGTCATTCATCACACCATCCAGAAATTTTGTCTATGTCATCTTATATCAGCCTACAGTCTTATCCTCGACACCTCCCTGTACATCAAAGCATCATCACCGAACAACCGCAGACTGCTGCCCATACTGTCTGCCGGATAATTTACCTACAGGGTCACAATTATCGAACTGCATGAAATAAAATCGTTATAACGTCTGAACGGTTTGCGTTAGGACGTTCAAACTGCACGGTTGGCCGCGGGGCATGATGGGAGCTAGTATGCGCAAGTGCCTTGTAGTTGTCGGCCATTTTCACATGAAAATGTTACGGTACAGCGTGCCTGAGCGTATAGCGTTTGTGAAGGTCTACTATGCGAGCAATTAACAGCCCAACTGCGGCTCAAAGGGAGTTTGTGACAGAGTTCAAGCTGAAGACAATCGGGGCAAGTGTGCTAACAATCAAGTATTTACTTGTTTTGCAAATCAAACTGCCTTTTCCTGCTGCTAGTTACTTAATTTATCCCATACGCGTTTCGCCTTCTCCTCTTCTAAGGCATCATTGGGATCTACAACGATACAGTTTCGTTAGTTACAGATTCTCAAACAGTTCACTTCGCGATTTTTTGTAAAAAAGGTAATTACTTACGATTTGCTTATCTACGCTTCCTCACATCTGGTCTGGAGGTCGCACTATCACTTTTATCACTGCCATATATTCACATCTTTGTGTTCTCGCCATCCACACACCGTTCGGCATGTTTCTCAATATTTTTTGTGGTGGACTATTGTTCTTTTGTCACTCGATACAACTATTTCGTCGTACACTTATATCGTGTGTGCGTGTGTGTGTGTGTGTGTGTGTGTGTGTGTGTGTGTGTGTGTGTGTGTATGTGTATGAGTGAGAGAGAGAGGGGGGACAGAGCCGAATATATATATATATATATATATATATATATATATATATATATATATATATATTGGGGGGTGGTTGGCAGGTGTACTAGCAGTTAGCGAGTGGCTGAAAACTTTTGTGACATCTGTTTTGACTTTTCGTTTCAATATTCTGGGGAGGGGTCATGGATGAGTGAGTGTAAAGATGTTGGGTTCTATTGTTATTACATTGGACAGTATTATTATATTTATCCTTTTTGCAAATATTATTCTAGTATTTGATCTATTAGTCTAAATAATGAATTGCTTGGCATGTGTACTTGGTCTTTCAACAGGATTTTCCCCTCTGCTTTGGTTTTATGTATGTGGTAATTTTCTTGCATGGTCAGAAGGTGTTTTTTATTGTTGATTCTAATTATTTTCATGTCATCTTCTCTAGTGGTTGGTTTGTGGTCATTTTCTCTTAGGTGTTCTGCAAATGTGGAGTGGTTTGTCCCATATTTCCATGCACTCATGTGTTCCTTCTATCTGACATCAAATGTTCTCCCTGTTTGCCCTATGTATGTGCCTTCACAAGTGTTACACTGTAACTGGTATATACCTGCTTTGTGGTATATGTCTCTGTTTTTTGCCAGTTTTGGGGTGTATTATTGTATATAATTGTCTGTTGTGTATACTACGTTTATTCCCTGTCTTTTGAAAATGTTGGTGATTTTATGGGTGCATTTGTACTCATATGTCATTGTGTACGATCCCGTGTTTTCTTTCATCTTTTTCTGATTATCCTGGTAGTTGTTATGGGACTGTGTGTTTGTGTTTGGTTCTGTTGTGTTGTTGTCTGTGGTCTGGAGCTTTCTGCTTTTATTTTACTTTTAATTTTGTTGTTTAGCTTTGTGACTGTGTTATTACTGTAACCACTATTTTGTGCTATCTGCATTATTATGTCCAGTTCTTTTTGGTAACTTTCTTTGGGGAGTGGTACTGCGTTGAGTCTATCAGCATATCGCAAGTAATTACTTTTTTTTACAAAAAATCGCGAAGTGAACTGTTTGATAATCTATAACTAACAAAACTGTATCGTTATTGATCCCACTGATGATGTCTGAGAACAGGAGAAGGCGAAACGAGTATGGCATAAATAAAGTAACTAGAAGCAGGAAAAGGCAGTTTGATTTGCAAAACAAGTATTTGTATGCTTGCTGCGGAGAATGGCCACACAAACTAACTTGTTAATCAAGTATTTGTATGCTTGCTGCGGAGGATGGCCACACAAACTAAGTTGTTAATCAAGTATTTGTTTCGCAAGTTTGAGAGAAAGGGTAGTGTTCGTGATGACAGTGTTGTCAGCGTCGGTCGTCCAAAAAGGGTGAAAACGCCTGAAAACATCGAGAAGACGCTTACTGTGTTTCAAAGCAGCCCCAGGAAATCGATCAGACGAGGAACACAACAGGTGGGAATCAACCTGGAGACACTGCGACGAATTGTTGTTCCCATACAAAATTGAAACCCAGCATCCATTACGCTACAGGGCCATGGAACAGCGGTTGAGTTTCGCCAGCACTGTTGCCACAGAATTGAGGAACAGGACTATGGTTTGGATTAGCAACGAAGCCCACTTTTATTTGGATGGGTTGGTCAATAAGCAAAATTGGCGCATTTGGGGAACTGAGAATCCGCATTTCGTGATCGAGAAGTCTCTTCACCCTTAATGGTGACTGTGTAGTGTGCACTGTCCAGTCACGGAATAATGGGTGCAATATTCTTTGATGGCACGGTGACTGCCAAACGGCATGTGAAGGGTTTGGAAGATGATTTCGTCCTCATTATCCAAAGTGAAAAGAGCCATTCAGGAGGTCGTCGACGGCTTCGATGGTCCGACACTGCAGCGGGTCATACAGACTTTCGTTATTCGTCTGCCAATGATGTCAGCCATATCGAGCATGTCATACCTAAATCTGAATGGTGACGCTTACATGTTGAATAAAGTGTGTGCGCGCCGTAGTTTGTAACTAATTTACGGTTTGTTTCATATAGTACAATAATAGTCGCCCTGTATACATCTCTCACATTTCCCTGGGGCACTCCTGATATTAGCCCTATCTCTGATGAACACTCTCTGTCGAGGACAACATACCGGGTTCTATTTCACAAGAAATCTGCGACCCAGTCCGTATGTTCGTACCTTCGTTAATAGTCTGTACTGGGTTACTGTGACGAATGCTTTACGGAGATCTAGACATTCGGAATTTACCTGTTGTCATGCATCTATAGTTCGCAGTATATCATGTGAGAAAAGATAAAGCTGGATTTCGCACAAGCGATGCTTTCTAAAACCGTGCTGATTCGTAGACATGAGCTTTTCGGTCTCTAGGAAATTTATTACACTCGAATTCTGAATATGTTCTAGAAGTCTGCAACAAAATTGTGTTAGGATATTGACATGTTATTTATCGGGTCCGTTGTTTTGCCATTCTTATATACAGGAGTCAAGTGCGCTTTATTCCAGTCGCTTGCCACTCTGCAATGGTCGAGAGATTCACGATAAATGCAAACTAGGCAAGGGCCCATTGACGTAGAGTACTGTTTGTAAAAACGAATTGGACTTCACTCCAGACCTGGAGACTTCTTTGTTTTCAACTATTTCAGTTGTTTCTCTACGCCATGGATGCTTATTACTATGCCTTCCGTAAGGGACTGTGCAATGGTGAAACGACGGTGCGTTTGTAAGATTCCCGTGCGTGAGCGATATCTTAAACGTGGAATTTAAAACTTCGGTCTCCCTTCCGCTATCTTCTACTGAAAAACCAGACTGGTCAACGAGTGACTGGATGGAAGCCTTGGAACCGCTTAGCAATTTTACACAGGACCAGAATTTTTTCGGGTCCTCCGGCATATCTTTAGCCACGATATGACGGTGGTAGCTGTTGTATGCTTCGCCCATAAATCTTTTCACAGACGCATGAATCTCTGCTAATCTTTGCTGTCGTCATTTGCGCGTCCTCTTTTGAACCGAGAGTGCTACAGCCTTTGCTTCCTCAGCATTAATCAATTTCGTTATTAAACCACGATGGGACTTTTCCATTCTTTATCCACTTATTAGGCGCATACTTGTCCAGAGCACCATTTAATCTGTTTAAACTTTGCCCATAATTCCTCTATGTCCAACATGCTGGAAATAAATCATTTTAGTTCAGTGTCTAAGTGAGATGCAAACAACTGTTTATCTGCACTTTCTAGCAGACACACTCTCCTAGCCCTCTTAACTGGTTTATTAACTTTCGTCACTATAGTCGCTGTGATGACATCATGATCACTAATCCCCGTCTCTATACTGATGCCATCGATAAGGTTCGGCCTGTTTGTAGCTACAAGGTCCAAGTTACAAGCTACCGAACTAGCTGCTCAAGACAGTTTTCAGAAAATTTGTTCGAAAGTACTTCACAAGGCTGTCTTTCTGTACCTCCAGTAAGAATTCATACCCGTCCCAGTCTATACTCGGTAGGTTAAAGTCACCACCAACTGCGTATTTATGCAAAACTGACCATAGATTTTTTTAATGATTCTGGGTGACAGCGGAATCGAGTGGTCGCTAAAAACAGTTAGCTTGGTTTAACCTGCACCTGCTATGCGCGAACAGTTAACTTCACTCAGTTTCAACCTCAATAGAGACAACATTTTTGTCGACTGCAATGAACACTCCCCATCCTACGGCGTCTAATCTGTCTTTCCAATAAACATTTCTAGACTCGCTAAATATATCAGAGCTTTTTACTTCCGGTTTTAGCCAGCTCTCAGTCCCAAGAATAATTTGAAGTTGAGAACTTTCCTGGAAGACAGTAAATTTGGGATCTTAATTAATTTAATTCAGTTTCATAATTCTTGAGTAGTCCCCCACACATATAGTATATCAATCCAGTAATACTACAGGCATTTGAGAGTTGAACTTTGCAATTATTTGTGCTGAATTCTGGCATAACTGGTACAAATCATAGTCTGATAGCACTACGTCCATATCAGTAAATCGTAGATTCTCAAAAATTACCACTACATCGAACGCATTAGCCGAGAACAAGCCTACAACAACTTGTATTCTGTCACTTGCATTCAGCTTGTTCACTGCAGAGAATAACACAACATTCACAGGTGCACCACGCAATACTGGCATTTCAATGAGTGGTGCAGATGTTGTTGATAGTGTAATCTCAAAGTAGGGGAGCAATTCTGCATACTGACTTGATTCCTGCTCCAATGTATGAGGCGCACTATGCAATGCTGGTGGCTTGACGATCGGTGAATGTGTTGTATTTATTGGAAACCCGAAATTTGGAGAAATTCGGCATGCTGACTTGATTTCCACTCCAACCTGTTGGGAACTGCATCACGGAGCGTTTCTGTATGCTGACCTGACTTCTGCTGTTGCTTAGGTGTCTCAGTTCATTGCACTGTCTATGTCAGGAAGCTGTTATGCCGAGGGAGAGCTAAATGAAGACCTTAAAAAGGTATATATATTCACGCAATGAATACTAATAAATATTGATGTAAAGGAATGGTTTAATACAATTCTCTGTGCAAGTCAGTTGTTACTGATTTTCTCGTGAAGTTTATGGGTTCAAATGGATCTGAGACCTATGGGACTTAACATCTGAGATCATCAGTCCCCTAGACTTAGAACTACTCAAACCTAACTAACCTAAGAACATCACACACATCCATGCCCGAGGCAGGATGCGAACATGCGACCGTAACAGCAGCGCGGTTCCGGACTGAAGCGCCTAGAACCGCTCGTCCACAAAGGCCGGCTGAAGTTTACCGTGAGCGATCTTTCACTACAGTGCTCAGAACAGGAGTGTTGATTCTTCCTGCATGACGCCAGGTGATTCACGTTCTGAAATGAGTTCTCCCAACATATTCTTATTTCGCATGTAGTTGCACGACGCTATAGAAATGAAAAGCCACAAATTGTTTTAACTTATTTGACAAATAACATAAATTAGGAGCATCTGATAGCACATTTTCTGCTTAGTGTCATAATAAAAGATTCCTTGCATTTTTCCATAATATTTAGTTTTCGATGTTTGGTTCCTTGCACACTAAGGACTTTGTTAATTAAGTTAATTAGGAAGGAATGAATAAAACAGGCAAATAAAACGAAACGTAAAATTACTGTATCAAACTACTTTTACAGTCGCCAACAACAGCTATTGTTCTTTGTGGTTTTAGGATGTGGACGCTTTGGAACGTTTCAAGTTTAAGTTGCATCTAGTAAGAATATGAATATATTGATTTGTATTTTTTTGCAGGTTATTGCTTACGTATGCCGTCGATAAATGCCGAGCCGGCCGGTGTGGCCAAGCGGTTCTAGGCGCTTCAGTCTGGAACAGCGCGACCGCTATGGTCGCAGGTTCGAAAGCTGCCTCGGGTATGGATGTGTGTGATGTCATTAGGTTAGTTAGATTTAAGTAGTTCTACGTTCTAGGGGACTGATGACCTCCGATGTTAAGTCCATAGTGCTCAGAGCCATTTGAACCATTTGATAAATGCCGACTCTGCCGCTGGTTCATTGGCTTCTCCGCAGTAGAGCCACATAGTAAACTTCTCCTATATGATGCACTACCGGGCCTCCAAGGCCTCAAGATGGCTCCCCCATCTTTCCCTTAAGAAGGGAGGGATAATGTGTCTGAATACTGTACCCCCGGGAAACTCGACTGCCGCACAATGCAGTCCGTTTGTCGACAATGGCCTCACCTTAGTTCGACGAAAGGCTGTGTACACTGTCGGTGTACGTAAGCATATTTACTGGAAGGCCTACAAGAAGCTCTGCAGACCAACGCGCCAATGTCATCCCAAGCAGAGTCAGTAGAATTGAACTACTTTCCTACACTGTACATGTGTCTTCTGGAAACAGATAATGTAAGCTTCCACAGGGCATGTATATATGCAACCATATGACCCATAGCTGGTCTGTCTCAGCTAAGTTACAGTTCTGGACAACAACCATCCCTTCAACCAGTCAAGCAGTTACTGGATGCATCCTGACTACAGCCTCACAGAATTCTGTCTGCAACACAACTCCAGACAGCCTCATTGTCACCTTATGCAGTTGTTGCTAGACACTATGAAACGTCCCCTTTTTGTGCTGATAAAACTCTTACATTATTTGATTTTCAAACAGCTGAGCAAAACTGAACGTACTCAGACATTTCGCTCTTTATCTATTCTGATCAACACTAAACTGACACACAATATTTTTTTTGCGCAACGCAATCTGACTTTCAATAATCCCTACAAAAGAATGGCCTTGACTATCATTAATCTATACCTTTCACAAATCACTTACCTCACAAAAATCTTCGTTACTCGAACTACTGCAATACAGCGAGCGCCACTACTGCCAGCTAAATAAAAGATTCAAACTACTGAAGGCACTAGTTACTGATAGGCATAGTTAGCAAATGAAAGATTTTGATGGAGAACAAACAATGTATTTACCTTAAATACCTTAGAGCTCAAAAGTCATAATATATATAGCAGTTCATGACATCCATTTTTACAAATGTACTGTTTCTGATGGACACACGTCCAGATCATCCGCTCTCAAAAATTCGCCCTCTCACTTCCTCACATCCGCCACTGCTGGCGGCTCACCTCCAACTGTGCAACGCTACGCGCTGTTAACAGTCAACAGCCCAACACTACAATAGAAAATATGACAACAATGCCACCCAGCCATAGACTGCACACAGCACAGCCAGTGATTTTCATACAGTGCGCTACGTGGCGTTACCAATAAAAAAAACCTATACAGCCTACTTACAACTGCTCAGAAGCTCATTGGGTTCAGCTTCTCCATCTGCTCCACTAACTACGACACTTTTGTGATGTCTGTGCCACCGCTGCTCACAGACGACCATGGCTTCCTAGGACTCTGCCCGCCACATCTTCTTCTAGTCACCCAGCCATCAATGGGTGATGTCACCACTCGTTACTCACCAGTGCCTCTTAGGATGGTTGGTTGATTTGGCCGGCCGGGGTGGCCGAGCAGTTCTAGAAGCTACAGTCTGGAACAGCGCGACCGCTGCTGTCGCAGGTTCGAATCCTGCCTCGGGCATGGATGTGTGTGATGACCTTAGGTTAGTTAGGTTTAAGTAGATCTAACTTCTAGGGGACTGATGACCTCAGAAGTTAAGTCCCATGGTGCTCAGAGCCATTTGAACCATTTTTTTTGGGTTGATTTGGGAGAAGGGATCAAACAGCGAGGTCAATGATACCATCGATTAGGAAGGATGGGGAAGGTAGTTGGCCGAGCCCTTTCAAAGCATCCAACCTGACATTTGCCTGAAGTGATTTAGGGAAATCATAGAAAACCTAAATCAGGATGACCAGACGTTGGTTTGAACCATCATCCTCCAGAATGCGAGTCCACTGTGGTAACCAGTGAGCCACCGTGCTCGTTCCATTCGGCACTGTGAGAATCTCTCTATTTGTGTGATCAAACATAGACTCATTGACATCTTCCTACTGGTTGGATGTAGTATTAAGCTTACAGTTATACTTGTCAAGACATGATTCTTATTTCCATTCGTGGACAGGTATACACTTGACCTGTTGTTCACTTTCAATGTTTATTGAAAAAATAAACGCATTTTTCATTGCTCCTGGTGTAAGGTCATTTAAAATGTGCTGTCCCTTGTGGTCACAGACACAAAAGTTGCAGCTTAGGATGGTTTTAAGTGTGTGATGTTTTCTTTTTATTCTTAGACTCTACTCAACTTAATTGGTGACTGACATGGACCTGGAGTTCCTGCAATGCTGATGGGAATGATTGCTACTCGAGGAACATCAACTTCTTTTGCAGCATATACTGCTGCAGACGTTGTGCAACCGGACTGCAGATTTCCAGAATTCTCATGCCACAGTGGTGTCAGGTTGGACACCTACAGAGGCGCCTCTTCCTTCACTGTCCTGCAACTATGCCCTAATTCCAGCGGGTCTAAGGACTGTGCCTCCAGCTCTTGCAGCTTCTGCACATCCAGCTCCTGAGCCAGTGACACATTCGTCACCGCCTCTAGCCGAGCCTGTTGGCACTCGGTGGACTTCACAATGGCCCATCAGTAAGTGGTTGAGCCCATATACTCTCTGCCACCACCCCATAGACTTCTGGCCGAGCCCATCATCATCCAGCCGACACCCCACTGATCTGTTACCTGCCACTGTCAGCCCTGTTGACACCAGTTCCTTAGCCACTGGCCTGGCCACCTCCCTTTCTGGCCCAACCATCTCCACTGCTGGAATAGCCATCTTGGATTTCCTTATTCCCTTATCTGCATCCTGTGTTGCACATACATCTATGCCTTGTGATGGCCTTCAGCCCTGAATGCCTTGACAGCACACTGGACTTTCCGCTCAGTTTCAGGCTATGCCTGCCACTCCAATGACCCATCTACTGGAGCTCAAAACGGCAGTTTACTCGCAGCTTCCAGCCTTGCTGAACTGCCGTTCATAATACTACCAGCAGCCACCATTAGTCAAGACACTCTCCCAGCAGCCATCAACGTCTGACATCCTGGAGGCACAAACTTCCTTGTGACTGACATTTTTTGAGCCACACTCTCATCATTTGTCAAAAGCCGACATATTGGAGCCACCATCCTCCCACCAACAGCTACTGGTAGTCGAGCCAAGCTTCGAGTAGCTTCCAATGCCCGACATCCTAGAAGCACAATCATCCTCAAGGTCACATCCCCATTATCCATTTCACTGGACTACCTTCAGTCATCTCACTTGCAGCTGCTGTGTGTGGAGCTCTTTTCTTGTTGGCCAATGACACTTGACGGTTTGCCAGTGGTATCATCCTCGAGGTCATGCTGAGTAGTTAATGAGTCCTCACTGGCTACTTCCCATGACATTGCCTCTCCTTCCTCCCACACCTGGTCTTGTTCTTTCAGAGAGCTGGGCACATACCTCTTATATCTCATTTAATGTTTTCAGGCAGACACAGACTGTAATCCACTCTTCAACACCCAACAACTCTTTTCCCTGCTCCCTCCGCCATTCCCACATTACCTGGCACACCTCACAGCCCTTCACATATGGGGTTCACTTTTGGTTGAGCAGTACCTCCGATGAGCTACAATGCCTATTGATGCTGCAGCCAACTCATCAGCTTCTCTGCACTTGATCCATATTCCATGCCTCGCCTTTGGGTTGCTACCCTCGCCTCTGGTCTCTGAGCCCTTGTGATGCGTCCACTGTCTCTCCCTTAAGGGGGGATGGGTTTTCTGTCTGTATATGGCATCCTCTGGAAACTGGGTGGTACCACAATACAATCTATTTACTGATAAAAATCTCACCACAACTCGAGCATTGGTAATAACGCTGGATCAACAGAAGACCCTGCATCCACTTCTTGTAATAAACATATTTATGGAAGACTTACAGGGCGCTCTGCGCAACACCAAAGCACTAACATCGCTCCAGCTGGCGGCACCAGCAGAAATCTATGCCGCCCAAAAACCCATCATGTAAGCTCCTACAGGGTGTGTGTATAACCAGCTGCCCAGCCCATATCCAGTCTGTTCCTTCCAAGCTCCACTCTTGGACATTGGTCACCCCTCCCAGCACTCATGTCATCAGTAAGTGCAGCCACAGCTTCAGCGACTGCAGCCTTCTAGAACTCGACCTGCAGCACACCTTGTGAGCCACTTTGCCTCCCCCTCGCGTGGATTCAGGTTTTTGGTAGCTCTACGAGCCGCTAAGCCGTCGCCAAGTGCCGCTGCCGTTCGTCGCCGACCACGGCCTCGACGGACGCTGCCTGCCGTCCATTCCTTGAGCCACCCAGCGATCACCGTGTGCTTCCACCACTCATCGCTGATCACTGCCTCGTAGGATTCGGCACTGCCGGACACTGACGGAAACTTTAAAGTCGCGTGATCGAATTTAGACTCTGTGAGATTGTCCTATTGGCGGAGTGCAGTATTAAACTTTCAGTTATACCTGTCAATAAGTGATTCTTACTTTCTTGTTGTCAAGCAATGACCCTGATTTTATTGTCGACACAGGTTTCCATCTTACATGTTGTTCATGTTCAATATTTATTGACATATTAAACGAATTGTTTAGTGGTACAAGTGGAAGGTCAGTTAAAGTGGGTTGTGCCCTTGTGGTCACAGACAGAAAACAGACATTAGCGCTAAAATACGCTACGCGCATAAAACTGTAGTGTGGTTTAAATCACTTGGCACCCGAAATAATTTAGATCCGTAGTAGCAGCATTGCTATGACAACGACTGTCTGCGCTACGGTCTCCACAGCCCTAAAAAATTTCCTACATAGGCGACGAAAAAATCTGAAGTTCATGTACAGTGTAACTTTATATAGTATATGTAAGAACGCTCAGAATCTTAGCGTAATTTTAAATAGGGCCAGGATCACCTTACTATTTTGAAACAGATGAAATTTTTTCCGTCCAGGAAATAATTTCAAACCTGTCACGTCACCTGCTAGAAAGACTACTGAAATCTCTGAGAAACGTTTTCTTTTCTATTTGATAGCCAAAACATATCCCTCCATAATAGATAATTCAAAATTTGGTATCGCGTTGCTTTTGCTACGTATAAGCTTCAGAAAAACAGTCCTTTTTCGCAGTTTCGTCAAGATTTAATTCATGACATGTGAGCCGTGTGCGCCTTTTCTGTCACACCAGCTCTCTGGACGACTATCGATTACCCGGCTGTACTACGATCTTTGCCCCTGTTGTGATCTGGCGGCGGGTATTTGCGGTAGGGGAGTTGGTCGTGGGACTCACTACGAGGCGCTAGGACGTGCTTCAGGGGACGACGGAACAAAACACGCGGGCTCGGCCAGCAGCGGCGCGGCCGGTCTACCGCGCAGGACCGTCGCGAGTTTGTGGTGCACCTGCCTGATCTCAACTCCGGGCGCTGCTCGTCACCTTGCTTTGGTACCTGTTATCTCGGACAAGACCATTTCCTCGAGACTATCTCGAACAACGCTCTCCATCGGAGGTGTAAGTGGATTTGGTGCCTTCGTTTCGTGGAACCATTTGCGTTGTAGCGTCTGTCACTTGTTGGTTTGTTGGTTGCTCTAATGTGTGTTGCTGAAGTAAGAGCAGGCGGCAATGTGTATGATCGCAAGGAGACCACCAGTCACTACTTCCTTTAAGGAAATCAACGCCCACAAAAGATTTAGTGACTGTAAGCTACTGAAAATATTAGGTCATAGTCTAGTTGTAATTTTCTGCATACCAAGCTTACACTAGTGGCAGTAAATTGCAGACCTATGCAAGGAAATTAAAGTGCACAAAACCTAGTTCTGCAGTTGTGCATTTGAATAAAGTAGTATTATCTTGAAATGATTTCTATTTCATCCTTGTACACATTGTCGGCCTTAATGATATGTGCAAATATTCTTTGCCTATGAGAGTACCGAGCGAGGTGGAGCAGTGGTTAGCACACTGGACTCGCATTCGGGAGGACGACGGTTCAATCCCGTCTCCAGCCATCCTGATTTAGGTTTTCCGTGATTTCCCTAAATCGTTTCAGGCAAATGCCGGGATGGTTCCTTTGAAAGGGCACGGCCGATATCCTTCCCAACCCTTCCCTAACCCGAGCTTGCGCTCCGTCTCTAATGACCTCGTTGTCGACGGGACGTTAAACACTGACCACCACCACCACCACCACCTATAAGAGTGTAAAAATCTGACATTCTAGACGTTTTATTGAAAGTATTTATTGGTTTTCTTAAAATTATTATATATTGGTTCTTAACGTATATTAATTGATGTTTGCTTGGTGTTTGCCGTGTTTTCTGCGATCTGTTTGTGTTCCAGTTTTTCTGTGAGTTGGGATGGATGGGGGCGGCGCCACGTCCCGCTTCGGTGCACAGAAGCTGTGACGTGTCGTCTAATGGGAAGTGACTCCCGGTTGGGCCCCGGCGTTTACGTATTGTTTAGGACGGCTGTTTTGCTGCTTCCGGCATTTTAAGTTAAGTCACCTTTTGCCCAGGTCAGCCTGGCGTCACTGCCCATTTGATAAATTCGCATGTATAATTTAAAAAAATATTTTGAAATTTGCTTTAAAATGAATTGTATTAACTGTAACGTCTTACTTGTGTTCTTGCTCATATATATATATATAGATGTAAATGAGCAAGAACACAATATATGTGGTGCTACATTCCACATTTCTTTGAATCACTTCTGATGTAATTTACTGTTCTTTAAGTAATTGTAATTTCCTGCTTGATTAAGAAGGAAGCTGTCATTTTTCGATATTGTCTTAATGATGGCCACATGTTGGTTGTATGTTAGCTGTTTTTATAAATGTGGTCTTAAATACATTTTTGATTTACTAGTCGTGTTTAAGGAGTGACATTATAGGGGCCTTGACCTTCCATGCTAATCCCGACTTCCTAAGTCACAACATGTATGAACTTCAAAGCTTATATCTTCCACACAAGTCAAGTAAAAATTCAAAAGTGCCAATGTGTTTTAGATGCTTGTAACTTCCCTAAGTACAGGGCTATTACAAATGATTGAAGCGATTTCATAAATTCACTGTAGCTCCATTCATTGACATACGCTCACGACACACTACAGATACGTAGAAAAACTCATAAAGTTTTGTTCGGCTGAAGTCGCAATTCAGGTTTCTGCCGCCAGAGCGCTCGAGAGCGCAGTGAGACAAAATGGCGACAGGAGCCGAGAAAGCGTATGTCGTGCTTGAAATGCACTCACATCAGTCAGTCATAACAGTGCAACGACACTTCAGGATGACGTTCAACAAAGATCCACCAACTGCTAACTCCATTCGGCGATGGTATGCGCAGTTTAAAGCTTCTGGATGCCTCTGTAAGGGGAAATCAACGGGTCGGCCTGCAGTGAGCGAAGAAACGGTTGAGTTTCACGCGTAGCCCGCGCAAGCCGACGAATAAAGCAAGCAGGGAGCTAAATGTACCACAGCCGACGGTTTGGAAAATCTTACGGAAAAGGCTAAAGCAGAAGCCCTACCGTTTACAATTGCTACAAGCCCTGACACCCTATGACAAAGTCAAATGCTTTGAATTTTCGGCGCGGTTGCAACAGCTCATGGAAGAGGATGCGTTCAGTGCGAAACTTGTTTTCAGTGATGAAGCAACATTTTCTTAATGGTGAAGTGAGCAGACACAATGTGCGAATCTGGGCGGTAGAGAATCCTCACGCATTCGTGCAGCAAATTCGCAATTCACAAAAGTTAATGTGTTTGGTGCAATCTCACGGTTTAAAGTTTACGGCCCCTTTTTCTTCTGCGAAAAAAACGTTACAGGACACGTGTATCTGGACATGCTGGAAAATTGGCTCATGCCACAACTGGAGACCGACAGCGCCGACTTCATCTTTCAACAGGATGGTGCTCCACCGCACTTCCATCATGATGTTCGGCATTTCTTAGACAGGAGATTGGAAAACCGATGGATCGGTCGTGGTGGAGATCATGATCAGCAATTCATGTCATGGCCTCCACGCTCTCCCGACTTAACCCCATGCGATTTCTTTCTGTGGGGTTATGTGAAAGATTCAGTGTTTTAACGTCCTCTACCAAGAAACGTGCCAGAACTGCGAGCTCGCATCAACGATGCTTTCAAACTCATTGATGGAGACATGCTGCGCCGAGTGAGGGAGGAACCTGATTATCGGATTGATGTCTGCCGAATCACTAAAGGGGCACATATCGAACATTTGTGAATGCCTAAAAAAACTTTTTGAGTTTTTTTGTGTGTGTGCAAAGCATTGTGAAAATATCTCAAATAATAAAGTTATTGTAGAGCTGTGAAATCGCTTCAATCATTTGTAATAACCCTGTATATCAATAGGGCCAGCGTTATGTCACTTCTTGAAATTTTCACACCTGTAACAGTTCCTAATTTAGAACTGGCAGGCACAATGTTTACACAGCAGAGTGGTCCAGTCTTCGAAGGGAAAATAGGGGAAATAATTTTTGTAATAGAAATTTTTGTGCCGTGGTTGGAGGTATTGTCAAGAAAAATATACCAAATATCCTGAACGCTGACGGATGAGCAAGGGGGTGTAGTGGTGTTTAAAGATCACTTTTTACTTTTCTTTAATAACTTGGCTGGAGATAGGAGTTTGTTGAGCCATTGTTGTATCTATAATTAAGTATCCCAATCGCTGGAAATAACAAGAAATGTAGTTGTGAAAAGCATTATATGCGTGTGAAAACCCCTGCGTTGATAAAATTAATATACCAGTAAATAAACTTAAGAGAGTTGATGTGCAACTCTTGTGTCTAATTGTGTGCTGTAAATTTATAATTAAGGAACGTCATGTTACCTGCTACGCCCAGCTGGTAGCTTTGGCACTGGTCTGACGCAATAGCTTGGCTAGGGCGCACATTTGGTGGCGTATGCTGCGATGTTGACGCCGTCCAGGCCACGGGTGCGGCAGCAAAAGGTAGGAGCAGGGCTCTACCAGGCACTAGCGGGCGAGCCGGCCGTTGTTGTCGAGCGGCTCTAGGCGCTTCAGTCTGGAACAGCGTAACTGCTACGGTCGCAAGTTTGAATCCTCGGCCATGGATGTGTGTGATGTCCTTAGGATAGTTAGGTTTAAGTACTAAGTTCTAAGGGACTGATGACCTCAGATATTGAGTCCCATAGTGCTCAGAGCCATTGGCACCAATTAGTGGGCGTCCAGGTGGAGAAGCCGGCACATGGAAGGTGATCGTCAGCGTAGGGTAGACTTCATTCTGGAGGCGGGAACGGAAGGCCGCCCAGACTTGTACTGCAGACACCGGGACTGTTCATGATGCTGTGCTTGCTGTAAGTAGACCCATCCAAGCACTCTTCTGTCTGCCTGAGAGTGGCAGCGGACAAATGCAATCAAAGTTGGTGAAGCATCAACAATGCGAAGCCTTCTCCAAGTTGATACGCCATGGAGCTGACTACCGGACCTCACTAACGGTCAGCATGGCATGGAGCGTGTCCGCAGTATGGACACAAACAACCCAGCAGGGAATTTTGCGTCTTTCTCTCGGCGAGAGGAAGGCATGTCCACAAGTCCACTAGAGATGGAGACAGGGGCTCCCTAATAACTTAGGAGCACTAACTGAGTGCTTTTTTGTCTGATAGCAGTATTATGATCAGTTAAGTAATGTAACATGATGTACAGTGAATAGTGCAAAATGTGTGTTCAGTATATCAGATGATTAGTAATATTACACTGTGAGTGTGAAAGATTTTGTATATATAATTGTACACAAGGTAATACTATTGAAACTTCCTGGGACATTAAAACTTTGTGCTGGACAGAGACTCTAACTCAGGACCCTCTGTAATTTTTTTTTTAAATTACATAAATCTCTGTACCAGAATTCCTGGAGACGCTAGCGCCTTCCTATTGGTGGTGCGATCCTCGAAATTTTAATGGAGATTCCGTTTGTAGTGCGTTCAGAACATCATGTCGGCAAAAAAGCATCACCATCTCATTGCGTGGATGTTCCAGCTGGAAGGCAGGTCGTGAAAGGCGCTCCGTAGAAAATTGTCAAAGAACTGCTTGTATCTAGGGTTGCGAACAAGTGTACAGTGTTGATCGTTAAGGTACTTACAATAACCTGATTTCTCATTCAGGCCAAAAAGATAGCGGACCGTTCACAGCTTTAGTTTTTGTTGCGGGGTAATGAACCACATCTGAAAATAAAAGCGTCAGTAAAGTGATCTGAGCAGGTGTCTGTCGGGTAAGGATAGCCAAGATACTCTGCGCGAGCCTCCAGATGTCAGACGACGGACCACATGAAAATCGGTGGACGTCTGTGTCCTCTACACCACGGTGAACACAGAGGGGTGTGTCAGCGAGACGGATGCGGTGCAAACGAAACTGGTTTACCTGTTTGCCATTGACGGTGGACTGAACGCTGGTGTAGAGATAACCAGCATGCACCGCTTTCCACATACGATGCCATATGATCTGGGGACACTTGTGTTCGATGGGGTTGGGGGTTCGACACATTTGTAATGTGTCATGTACAGTCTTTGTCTGGAGTATACGTGGAAGGGGTAAAGAGTGCAGAATGTAACTTAATTCGAGAAAGAAGTGCCGAAAGTGATAAAAGGGGGGTGAAATGTCTGATAACATGACTGGGGCTGACACGGAGACTGGCGCCTATTCATGCAAAAGCAGTCCTGTCAGGCTCGTCGGCCAGCGACGCTAGACTTTCAGCTGTGAGCTATCAAAAAGTGGCGGAACTCTCTCTGGCACATGGCATAAGCCCACTCCACCACGCTCCCGTGGGAGGGCAAGGCAGGCATATTGAACTTCAAATAACATCCTGGTACATAAAAAGGATCCCATCGCCATCAATATACGATGTGGGAGGGTAATCGGAACCATGAACACTTGTGCCACATGTGCGTGAGGCGTGGTAAACACGCACGTATTATGCACGATGTACAAAGTCGAGGGATCTAAGTGGTGGTCCACACGGCCAGCCCCGATCGGTTGGTGGAGACGTCTATTGCTGGTTGCCGCTGAACGACGGAGGTCAATCGTAACAGCAATGCCCAAACAGCGGACTCTGGTTACCACACTTGGAGGAGCGACATATCTCTCATGTTTGGGACCCTCACCAAGGACCAGAACCTTCGATTTGGAAACGTTATGAGAACTGCCCGATGCCTCCCCACATGTCGCCACCCAAGTCAGAGCCGCCCGAACATCGTCTTCGTGGCGGAGGTAGAGAACTAGATAGTCAGCATAGGCTGTACAACAGAAGCGGTGCCCACGCAATGTCAGGCCGACCAGGCGTTGGCGAAGCCCCTGGAATAGGGGCTCTAATGCCAAAGCATACAGCATCATGGAAAGTGGGCAACCCTGTCGGACAGAGCACTCGATCGCTAGAGGTGCGGTGAGGCGACCAGTATAGAGTATTCTTGAAGTCGCGCCGCTCAAGAGCCGCATTAACACTGTTACTGTAACAGCTGGAAAACCCATGTGTTGGAGGACCGATTTCAGAAAGGTATGGTCGACATGGTCCAATGCCCGACTGAAGTCAAGCGATGCTGGTGCGCAAGGTAAATGTTGCGACCGAGCGAGCACGATCCTGTCCCTGTAACGGTAAAGGGCCATATGGATGTTGTTGTCACCGCGCAGACGAATCTGATCTAGGGAGGTGACGTATCTTGCTGCCTTCTTGGGTCGTGAGGCCAACAAACGGGTAAATATTTTCATGTCACTGCTGAGTAGAGTGATGGGCCGGTAATCACAGATCCGTGATCGCCCACGTGGCTTAGGGACCAGGATGATTACGTCGTTAAGGTACTTACAATAACCTGATTTCTCATCCAGGCACTTGGTGCAGGGAGTGGCAACTGACCCTTAACATAGACAAATGTAATGTATTGCGAATACATAGAAAGAAGGATCCTTTATTGTATGATTATATGATAGCAGAACAAACACTGGTAGCAGTTACTTCTGTAAAATATCTGGGAGTATGCGTACGGAACGATTTGAAGTGGAATGATCATATAAAATTAATTGTTGGTAAGGCGGGTACCAGGTTGAGATTCATTGGGAGAGTGCTTAGAAAATGTAGTCCATCAACAAAGGAGGTGGCTTACAAAACACTCGTTCGACCTATACTTGAGTATTGCTCATCAGTGTGGGATCCGTACCAGGTCGGGTTGACGGAGGAGATAGAGAAGATCCAAAGAAGAGCGGCGCGTTTCGTCACCGGGTTATTTGGTAACCGTGATAGCGTTACGGAGATGTTTAATAAACTCAAGTGGCAGACTCTGCAAGAGAGGCGCTCTGCATCGCGGTGCAGCTTGCTCGCCAGGTTTCGAGAGGGTGCGTTTCTGGATGAGGTATCGAATATATTGCTTCCCCCTACTTATACTTCCCGAGGAGATCACGAATGTAAAATTAGAGAGATTAGAGCGTGCACGGAGGCTTTCAGGCAGTCGTTCTTCCCGCGAACCATACGCGACTGGAACAGGAAAGGGAGGTAATGACAGTGGCACGTAAAGTGCCCTCCGCCACACACCGTTGGGTGGCTTGCGGAGTATCAATGTAGATGTAGATGTAGATGTAGATCAAGGAAGGTGGCTGGGATCGTCGTTGTGGGTGACATCAGTTCCCGTCAGATGGACGTCCAAGTAGGTACCCGCCATGATAGCATCTAGGACTTTATCGGAGGTCACTTGTCCCTGAAGTTCTTGAGCCACGTCTTCTTGAGCCATGGCGTTGACAGTCATTGCTTCTATCTGCTCAGTTAAGGTCGGGGGATGTGGGACTGCAGCGTACAGCTGGCGGAAATGAGAATAGAAAGCTTGATCACCTAGCGCACTGCGTATCGTCGACCTTCCGCATCGGTGAGGTCGTGGATGAGAGCTCGACGTCTACGTCAGCGTTCCCTGAGGAGGTGGCACACAGATGGCGTTTAGTGAGGCATATGGTCACGGATGCAGGATCTGACAAGGGTTCCTTCCAAGCGTTGTCGCATGAGTGAAGGGATCTGCGCTATCGCCTGATGGACAGGAGAGAATGCCATCAAAGTGCAGTCACAAAGCACTGCATAATAAAAGTTGTAAGTAGGCTGTTTAGGTTTTTTTATTGGTAACGCCACCTCTGTATGAAAATCACTGGCTGTGCTGTGTGCAGTCTGTGTCTGCTTTGCATTGTTGTAATACTCGCCATTGTAGTGTTAGGCAGCTGGCTGTGAACAGCGCATAGCGTTGCGCAGTTGGAGGTGAGCCGCCAGCAGTGGTGGATGTGGGGAGAGAGATGGCGGAGTTTTGTAATTTGTCATGAACTGCTATATTTATATATGATGATATCAAGGTAAATACATTGTTTGTTCTCTATTAATATCTTTCATTTGCTAACTATCCCTATCAGTAGTTAGTGCCTTCAGTAGTTTGAATCTTTTATTTAGCTGGCAGTAGTGGCGCTCGCTGCATTGCAGTAGCTTGAGCAGCGAAGATTTTTGTGAGGTA
Organism: Schistocerca serialis cubense; assembly: GCF_023864345.2. Taxonomy (NCBI): domain Eukaryota; kingdom Metazoa; phylum Arthropoda; class Insecta; order Orthoptera; family Acrididae; genus Schistocerca; species Schistocerca serialis. The sequence goes on from NC_064644.1 coordinate 522,456,068, forward strand.
AGTGATTTGTGAAAGGTATAGTTTAATGTTAGTCAGGGCCATTCTTTTGTAGGGAATTTTGAAAGTCAGATTGCGTTGCGCTAACAAAATATTGTGTGTCAGTTTAAGCACAGTCATGTATAATTGTTGAAAGGGGACGTTTCAAAGTCCACAGTACTCGCTTGCCAAGCTTTGAAGTCTTTGCCATATCCTATCAGTGCCGTGCATAGAGCTGGTTTCGCGCAGCATAGCCACCAGGACGAGGTGAATGTGTATGTGGGGCGGCGTCGACGTCAGAGGGCCCACGCATCCTCAACGATCACGACGTCGATTGTAGCCGGACGGCGCGTATACATTGATGATGCAGACGCCGAACAGCATGAGAGCCCTACCTCTAGCATTAGGAAGGTACACTACATCTTCTGAACCGTGGATTTATTTTCAAAAAAATATACTTAAGAATTTACTTTCTTTACTAGCGATTCATCAAGAACTTTAACACATTGAATCACACTATGTGAGCGTGAAAGTAGTTGCCAGGGGGTAACTGATGAAAACAAATTTCTTTTAACAGAGGGAAATTTTATTCCTAAAAAAACCCTTCCTTTAAAAAAAAAACAGATTTAAAATTATAATCAGAAAGCACCCTCTAAGTATCAAGTAACAAATTAATTCAGAGGCAGAAATAACAATTTTTTTTGACGGTATGGGCTTTCGGGCTGCGAACCTTGCCGCTCCCTTTCAACACGGTCGTAGTCACGACCGCTCACAACAACCTCTGAAAGAGTACAATGGTGCAAATCTGCAACACACCGGATTACTTTAAACTATAAATTTTAACAACTCACACAAACACATAAACTATGCACCCCGTAGGAGGGATGGAAGTGGTACAAAACACTCACATTAAAAAAGATGAGTTGCCACCGAAAGTGCAACTTGTTTTTAAAAGAAAACTCTTACGGTGGAAGGGTGGCGACTTTATATACTAAAATGACCATTTAAATAAAAACCCATGAAATGCAGTCTTACATAAAATGTACAAACACGCTCTACATTACACATATACCGCCTCTCAAGATGATAGGCAAAATAAAAACATATTTCAGGAATTCGGTCTTTACACCTTAAGCAATAAATTCGTTAACACCGAATCCGACGAACATGCCACAGGCAGCTATTAACATATGGCAGATTGACAGGGGGATTACTGAACAACCAGAACCGCAGATTGCTCTACATCTACATCTACATCTACATTGATACTCCGCAAGCCACCCAACGGTGTGTGGCGGAGGGCACTTTACGTGCCACTGTCATTACCTCCCTTTCCTGTTCCAGTCGCGTATGGTTCGCGGGAAGAACGACTGTCTCAAAGCCTCCGTGCGCGCTCTAATCTCTCTAATTTACATTCGTGATCTCCTCGGGAAGTATAAGTAGGGGGAAGCAATATATTCGATACCTCATCCAGAAACGCACCCTCTCGAAACCTGGCGAGCAAGCTACACCGCGATGCAGAGCGCCTCTCTTGCAGAGTCTGCCACTTGAGTTTATTAAACATCTCCGTAACGCTATCACGGTTACCAAATATCCCGGTGACGAAACGCGCCGCTCTTCTTTGGATCTTCTCTATCTCCTCCGTCAACCCGACCTGGTACGGATCCCACACTGATGAGCAATACTCAAGTATAGGTCGAACGAGTGTTTTGTAAGCCACCTCCTTTGTTGATGGACTACATTTTCTAAGCACTCTCCCAATGAATCTCAACCTGGTACCCGCCTTACCAACAATTAATTTTATATGATCATTCCACTTCAAATCGTTCCGTACGCATACTCCCAGATATTTTACAGAAGTAACTGCTACCAGTGTTTGTTCCGCTATCATATAATCATACAATAAAGGATCCTTCTTTCTATGTATTCGCAATACATTACATTTGTCTATGTTAAGGGTCAGTTGCCACTCCCTGCACCAAGTGCCTATCCGCTGCAGATCTTCCTGTATTTCGCTACAATTTTCTAATGCAGCAACTTCTCTGTATACTACAGCATCATCCGCGAAAAGCCGCATGGAACTTCCGACACTATCTACTAGGTCATTTATATATATTGTGAAAAGCAATGGTCCCATAACACTCCCCTGTGGCACGCCATTGGTTGCTTTAACGTCTGTAGATGTCTCTCCATTGATAACAACATGCTGTGTTCTGTTTGCTAAAAACTCTTCAATCCAGCCACACAGCTGGTCTGATATTCCGTAGGCTCTTACTTTGTTTATCAGGCGACAGTGCGGAACTGTATCGAACGCCTTCCGGAAGTCAAGAAAAATAGCATCTACCTGGGTGCCTGTATCTAATATTTTCTGGGTCTCATGAACAAATAAGGCGAGTTGGGTCTCACACGATCGCTGTTTCCGGAATCCATGTTGATTCCTACATAGTAGATTCTGGGTTTCCAGAAATGACATGATACTCGAGCAAAAAACATGTTTCTCTAACCCGCCCCTACTCCACAAGGGAAAAACGGCCCACCCAATTCATAAATAACCACCTTCCCGCGGGTGGGCAATCGTAGAAGAATGGTGGGACGACCCCAAAACAAAGCGGCTGGTGACCTCACCAAGAAAACAAGCAGAATTTAACAAGTAAATGAAACAACATATCTCCAATCACTTAACTTCTAATAAACTGCGATTTCTGGCGAAGACGTGGCGCAGCACCCACAACGCTCTCCCGAACCGTCTGCTGCCAGCCGCTTCAACGGACGCAGAAAGGCGCGCCGATCTCCCGTCTCCCGGCGTCGCAGCTCACACCGGCCAGCCCGATGTCGTGGGTTGACTCCTATTGCTCTCGTGTCGGCCGCGAAGCCACTACCACTTTCTATACGGCTCGACCCACTGGACTCACATGGGGACCTCACATGCGCCGATGCTCAAGGCGGACAAGTCATCTTGCGTCTCAGTGCGCGACCATCCATCCGATCGACCCAACCGCCAATGACCGTTGCCCGAGCAACTCGAGCAGACTGGTGGCCTAACGCACACACTCTGATGCAGGAACTCATCCCCAACCAGACGACTACTAGCTGAGTTCTGTTACTGGCGGTGCGGCAAGACTCTCATTTTCTGGCTTTAAAGTTTGATCCAAACGACAGACATACTAGCACTCCGACGACAGACACTAACCGCCGCACAAATGCGAACGAGAGACGGACCAGCAACTGGTGACGCGAGACTGATCCAGCCTCACTCCGACTGACCAACTGCCACTGGCGAGCATCTAGCGCCCCTTAAATGCACGTGAACAGGCAACGTTTCCCCTTTCCCACCAGAGGGTGACACCAAAGCTGCGATTGCCACAGCGGCGCCACCGCCAGAAACGGAGGGCGACTGCTTCACACTATGTGCTACAGGGCGCTATTCAAAACAGCAAATTTTACCACGGCTCATTCTTCAGCAGAGAGTCGAGGACGGAGGAGGATGCCGACTCCACTACCATTGTCAGAAGCGTGGGAGATGTGTGTCGTGTAGCCAGTGGTGGCGTAGAAATCAGCAACGACCACTTCTTGGAGGAGGGCAATGTCAACATGAGCAGCATAAAAGGTCTCTCAGAACATTGCCAGTTTGTGGGAAGTCTGAATGGTGGCCAGATTCATCGTCACGATGCAGTAGTGTTGTGGGTGTGGTCCCACCATTGGAACAGATGTTCTGGCAGAGATGTCTGGCTGGCGTGTAACATCCGACGCAGTCACTGTAGCCGCAGTCACTGGGTGAAAGGTCGGTCATGCACCTCCATGAGCACTGCCTGATGGGATGGCCACCATCTCTGTCTGCTCCATCGTCGACATCATCAGGCCTGGAGACTGGAACAGGTAGCAAGCGACTGTCGCACTCATAGAGAGCGAGTTGTGATGACGCTGCTGTAGCGGGCTCCAGGGACTCTCCCACCATGGAATCCATCGTTGTCGGGGGGGGGGGGGGGGGGGAAATTGTTCCTCAGATGGGAGACTAGCAGCGCCCACTCTTAGGTCAGGGCTTTCGAAGGCGGATCACTGTCTTGTATCCGCTCCACTGCCTGTGATGCCACATGAAGAAGTGTGTCGTCGGATGGAGTTTCACTTTTCTTTCGTTTTCAGAGCTACCGCTGCTTTCGGAGGTGTTGTTCATTATCGGAATGTGGGCGTTCAATGTCCGAGGTCGCGGCTGTCGGAAGAAAAGAAGAATTAGGCACCGCACTGGTACCGATGTCCATCGCAGAGGGCGGGCTGTTCATCAAGCTCTGTAGAGTTGTTGGTCTCGTACCCGTCGGAGGAGATGGTGCCGGTGAGGCCGAGGCAGCACCGTCATTTCCAGTGGTGAATGCTGTGAAGGGGGAGGGGGGGGGGAGAACAGGCACTTCCTGAATTGACGCATCGGTGGCTGCGTACAGCTGTGGCGTAGCTGTCTGGTAAAGAAGTGACCGTCACTTTGGGAGCGGAGTCACTGGTCGGGACCTGGAGCAAACGTCGGCGGTGACAGTCTGACCGAACATGGCCCTTTTGTCCGTAACCAGCACACGTCCACGGCTGGATATCAGCAGATAAGACGGTACGTGTTTGGAGAGTTCGATTTTGATTTGGCGGACACCATTCAACTCTTGGTATGTCTTGAACGTCTGCCATTTCTTCGCTATGTGCCCCACAACATTGCCGTAGAGTCGGAAAGCTTCGAGGACCTGGCACTTCGATAGGGAGTTCAAAGACCCGAATTGTTCGAAGATCTTCCGTTACCTCTCCAATATGCCAGTCAGAATGCTTGAACTTAAGTCCATGTGCGTGTTGTCAACGAACCTCTGCACATACTTCCTTCGTCGTCATCTTAATATACCCGATACTGCCAGTGATAGGGAAGGGAATATCTATCACTTCCTCGGGTTCCAGACGTAGCTCTTCGCGAATGAATTGTTCCATTTCATAAGCGCGTGGTCGTGCATGTTCGGCTTGGAATGTTACTTTAAGTGGCGCTCGGCTGTAACAGTGCGCCATGAGGTGCAGTAGTAATGGACGCTACACAACAATTCCGCTACGCGGAAGTAAACAACTGCGGTGCGCTGTCCGACGCCCGGAGCCGGTCCGCACGCGACCACGGCCGCAAGTCGACTGAACGTATAGCGTGCCTTTCGCCGGCAAGTGTTCTCCAAAACTGAGCTACCGAAGCACGACCGACGGCCTGTCCTCACAGGAGAGCTTTCGTGAAGTTTGGAAGGTAGGAGATGAGGTACTGCGAAAGTAAGGCTGTGAGGACGGATCGTGAGTCGTGTTTGGTTAGCTCAGTTGGCAGAGCACTTGCCCGCTAATGGCAAAGGTCCCATGTTCAAGTCTCGATCCAGCAAACAGTCTTAACCTGCCAGGAAGTTTAATATCAGTGCACACTCCACTGCAGAGTGAGAATTTCATTCTGGTAATGTTATTACGTTATGAGCATTATTGATTTTGTTGATGTCATTGCATCAAAAATTGTCTTGTTATTTTACCCTGTAACACTGACGTTTTGCACGTCATGTTGTACAGAAAACTATTAAGAAATTTGCATAGGCAGTCCTGCACATGCGTGATAGCAGTTTTACTTTAGTGACAAGCTGGTCATAGGTGTGTTTGTAGATCTGCGTATATTTAGTTGAGCGTTGTGTATGCAGACTTAAGTAAGTCAGAGAGTTTCTATAATTGAATTTTTACTTTGCATCAGAGTATGCACTGGTATGAAACTTTCTGGCAGATAAAATTGTGTGTCAGACTGGGTCTCTAATGCGGAGGTAGAGCAGTGAGAAGGAGTCGTTAATCATGCCTGCGTAACTCAGTTGGTAGAGCACTTGCCCATAAAGGCCAGAGGTCCCGAGTTCAAGTCTCACATAATTTTAATCTACCAGAAAGTTTCGTGTTGGAAAGTTGTCTTGCAGTTTGTTGTTCTGCAGTTAACTTCAGAAGTTAAATTTACTGTCGTTTTTCTTCACCTGTCCAGGAGCAAGATATTGCAAACTACTACTGTAAACTTTTTGCTGGTTCGCTTCTATCCGCTGCAGCAAAGTTGATTTGTATTTTCGGTTCTAGGCGCTTCAGTCTGGAACCACGCGACCGCGACTGTCGCAGGTTCGAATCCTGCCTCGGGCATGGATGTGTGTGATATCATTAGGTTAGTTAGGTTTAAGTAGTTCTAAGTTATAGGGGACTGATGACCTCAGATGTTAAGTCCCATAGTGCTCAGAGCCATTTGAACCATTTCATTTCATTTCGATTTGAATTTTGTTTTCGTCCTGTTAAAAGTGTTTTATGTTGTTATTGCTTTATTGAGTCCTGCCTTGAAGAAGTATAAAAGAGGCTCTGTTTTGTTATCATTTCCCTATTGTCAGAGGAATTTATTATTTGTGAAACTGAACCCATGCCTCCACCCAAATCCTATGTTACAATTAGTAGCAGAGAGTTGTCGTGTGTTGTGCACTGCGAGGTTCATGGAAAGTTAGCATTAGAGTATAGATAAGAGATTACGTCATGCCTTCCATTGCACTGTCAAAAATACAACTGCTAGCGATGTGCAAGGCATAATGTGGGTGTACGCAGCTTTGGCATGTCATGGGTGAGCCAGTGCAATTGTCAATAGTGCAAAGGCATGAGTGGCAAAATCAGTACTCTTTGGTCATACATCTTGGTGTTCGAGTTAGTAGCGCAATTCCTGGAATATGTCACCTTTGTTGGTCCATATGTGTAGGTAACAAGCAATTATGTGAATAGAATCAATAATTTGTTGGGAGTACTTAATGGAGAGACTAGACGTATGTTGACTGAGTAATAGGAGATACTGTCAAGGCTAGAAATTATATTCAGTTAGCAGCATAGTTCGTGCAGGGTAGCCAGAGGGCATTTGGTCTGTTTGTTTCACACCTTTGGTCATATATTGTCAGGGTCAGTCTGCTCGGTTTCTGGTTCGGACTTCCTTTACTTTTCGGTGCAGTGTGCTGTTTCCGAGTCACAGGCAGAAATACGGAAAGCAGGACCAGTATCTCATATAATTGTGTACTTTTTTGTGTTATGTCTGTATGTTTTCATGGCATGCTTCAGCCAAGCAATGAACAGTTCCTTATATTTGTTATCTCCATGTGGTTTTATTTGGAATTTAGGGTGTACTGCACTCACCTGCTTGAGGGCTGGAATCCAGTTTTACGGGAGGGAGATTATGTCACGTCATTTGTGGCGTGTCTTATTTTGTACCCCGCCCAATCGGCCGAATTAGCACTACTCTCACTCTAGCGCCTGGCTAGGGTCCGTTCGGTGGCGTTTGTGCCGCCATTTGCGCCGTCAGGGGCAAGACTGATACAGTGCGATACGGCAGCAGGGAGTCTTGGAGAGTGAGCCCAACACTTAAGTCGGTCCTTGGTCAACGAACAGGGGGTGCAGTGAACTTCATTCCAGTGGCAGCAAGGGGCGATCATCCTGACTTGACTTGCTGACAGCAAGAGTTGTTCCTGATATTGCGCATGCCATAAAGAAGGTCGCCCAGGCACTCCTGCGGTTGTTCATGGAGAGTGAAGAACACGAAGCGTTCTCAAAGCTGGCACGCCAAGGTGCTGCCTACTGCCTAGGGGATCTCAATAATGGGCAGAACGCGGCATGGCCACTGTGAGAACGCATGCAATACAGTGTGGCAGTTCGTGTTTTTCCCCAGAATAGGGGATGCCTTAGTGGCCTAAAGAAGTATTTCGCTCGGTAGAGGAATAAAACATAGTGTAGAATGAAGAGTAGAGGCTTTGCATTGAGTGTATTGGATGATTAGTAACATTGCTCGCGGAAGGTCCATGAGTAAAGTGTGGCGTGTTACACATTGAGGTGACAAAAGATATGTACGTACACAGATGGCGGTAGTATCACGTACACAAGATATAAAAGGCAGTGCATTGGAGAAGCTGTCATTCGGACTCACGTGATTTATATGAAAAGGTGTCCGATCTGATTATGGCTGCACGGTGGGAATTAACAGACTTCAAATGCATGTATGGGACATTCTGTTTCGGAAAATCCTTAGGAAAACCAATATTCCCAGATTTACAGCAGAGAACACCAAATTTCAGGCATTACGTCTCACCGTGGACAATGCAGTGGCCGACGGCCTTCACTTAACAACTGAAAGCAGCGGGGTTTGCGTAGAGTTGACATTGCAACACTGCGCGAAATAATCGGAGAACTAAATGTAGGAAGTACGACGAGTGTACCCGTTATGACAATGTGGCGAGTTTGGCTACGTCAGCAGACGACTGACGCGAGTGCCTTTGCTAAGAGCACGACATCACATCACCCGCAGCGCCTCTTCTAGGCTCGTGACCATACCAGTGGGAACGTAGACGACTAGAAAACCTTGTTCTAGTAAGACGAGTTCCGATTTCGGTTGGAAAGAGCTGATGGTAGCGTTCGAGTACGGCACAGTCTCCACAAAACCATGGACCCAAGTTGTCGACGAGGCAGTGTTCAGCTGGTGGTGGCTCCATAATGGTGTGTGCTGTGTTTGCATGGAATGGACTGGGTCCTTTGGTCCGACTGATCATTGACTCGAAATGTTTACGTTCGGCTACTTGGAGGCATTTGCAGCCATTCGTGGACTTCATATTCACAAACAACGACGGAATTTTTGTGGATGACAATACGCCATGTCACCGGGTCGCAATTGCTCATGATTTGTTTGAAAAATACTCCAGACAGTTCGAGTGAATGATTTGGCCTCCCAGATCGCCCGACATGAATCCTATCGAACATTTATAAGACATAATAGCGAGGTCAGTTAATGCACAAAATCCTACACTGGCAACACTTTTGCAGTTATGGACAGCTGTAGAGGCTAGGCAGCATGGCTCAATAGTTCTGCAGGGACTTTCAACGACTTGTTTATCCATGCCACTATGCCGGGGAAAAGCAGGTCCAACACTTTATTAGGAGGTATCCCACGACTTTTGTCACCTCAGTTGAGTTTCGGTGTGGTGGCACGCTGAGTGTGCGTATGTTTCCTCTAAAAGCGGTTGCCGTATTGATTTGTGCTCTGAGAGTCTGATTGTTTCTGTACGTACCTCTGTAAAGAAATTGATCTTGTTATTATGATGCTTTGAGCGTGACTGGTTCGTCGATGACTTTGTATCGGGAATTATTTTGTTATTGTCACCCACGAGAGTGTTGTTGGGTTGGGTTGTTTTTGGGGGAGGAGACCAGACAGCGAGGTCATCGGTCTCATCGGATTAGGGAAGGAAGTCGGCCGTGCCCTTTGAAAGGAACCATCCGGGCATTTACCTAGAGCAATGTAGGGAAATCACGTAAAACCTAAATCAGGTTGGCCAGAAGCGCGATTGAACCGTCGTCCTCCCTAATGCGAGTCCAGTGTGCTAACCACTGCGCCACCTCGCTCGGTGCACGAGAGTAATCAGCATTGTACAGAGTACTGTATTAAGAAATTTGCGTAAATAGCCTTTCAGATGGCACGGTATTAATAAATTTTTGTAAATAGTCTTTCAGATGGTTGTTACCAGCTTTGCCTTAGTGGCTAGTTGGCTATGAGAGAAGTCGTAGATCTTTATTTAGTTGAATGCTTGCGTAAGTTAGAGAGTTCTCTTCTTGTTCTCTTGTCCTGCGGTTAAAAGCAGAAGTTAAATTTATTGTGGCGATGAGCCAGACAATGTAAACTATTTTTGGCCTAATTCTGCATGCTGGGGCAAAGTGAATTTGAATTTAATTTGGGTTGTGTTAGAGATCTTTTGTCTTGTTATTGTCTTGTTGAACCCTTCCTACAGGAACTGTAAATTTAGTTCTGTTTTGTAATCATTTCTCTATTGACAGAAGGATATTATATGTTTAATAAATTATTTGTAAAATGGAACCTACGCCTGGGCAACCCCCATCCCAAACCTACCTTGACACAGATCCTACGCTACAGTGGCGGTGGGGTGAGCTCTGGTTTTGGCTTGGTCGATGCTTTTAGGAATGCAGCATGTTGCTGTGTTTTCAGATGTTGCTGATATTTAGTCGCTTGATACTGTTTTAGAAATGGGGACCCATCAGCCTTTGCCACCTTCTCTGCTTGTGTCACGACGTTAGCTGTCTGATAATCTCTTCCTTTGCCTTGAAATCCTATTGATCGTCACAACCATTCCTCCTTTGTGGAGATGGTGTCACACTCCCTGATGGCTGGAGAAAGAGATGGTTCCATCAAAGGAAACTTGGATTTTTATTGAAAACAGTTTCACTTTAACGTGAACCTACCAGTCTTCACGAAGTATACGTTTCACCATGTTCGAGCAAAAGAAATGAGTAAAACAAAGTCTCCACGTTCCCGTATTATCATGAGAGAGAGGTATAGGGAGGCTTTCTCTAACCCACATCTCACCATAGTGCCTTCAGCATCGTTTATAGCTGCTTCTGGTTCCATTTACGTTGTTGGCTTTTTGTCTCTGAGGAGCTGCATAAACCTTGTTTTGTTCTTTTCGTGTGTGAAAAACCATTTCTATTGTACAATGACAGTCATGTTTCATTATAGTTACTGTCAACTTTAGTTTTCGTGAGGACCTTACACTTCTGCTCCGCTCGCTTTGTACTGTTATCGCCACCACAGCCATCGGAAACCACAGTACAGTTTTGACCGTAACGTCCGAGGGCGCAGGGTACGCAAAATAAAGAAATCTAGGTACCCACATTACATTTCATAAGATCAAGGGCTAAGCCGCCATCTTGTATGCTGGTGCTTGTAGTTAGATCAAGAGTTGTATAATTATTGTACTCTGGGAAAGCGTCCTCCGAAACGGCTTTCTTTTCTTCATTCCCTTTTTTCAAAAAAAAATTGTTCAAATGGCTCTGAGCACTATGGGACTCAACTGCTGTGGTCATAAGTCCCCTAGAACTTAGAACTACTTAAACCTAACTAACCTAAGGACATCACACACATCCATTCCCGAGGCAGGATTCGAACCTGCGATCGTAGCGGTCGTGCGGTTCCAGACTGTAGCGCCTTTAACCGCTCGGCCACTCCGGCCGGCCCACTCCCTTTTTTTATTTAACGCTGCAAACGGGGTATGTACAATTCATATTCTGTAAGCTGTGCAATATCTTGACTAATTCTTTTGCAACGGTTGTTCTCTGAAAAATTGACAAGGGGATTGTCAAGAGGATCTACAGTCATTGTCTCACTATACACATTCGTGGCATTATTCATACTAGCGAAAGATAACACCACATTGGTCTCTGGCTGTTCCATGGATCAAAACTTCCACCAGTATAACTTCGCATGCATCCAGCACCAGGTTCTAGGGTTCGATGTCTGTCTATTTTTCAGCTTTCGATTATACCTGTTGACAGAAACATAAATGCATTCATTTCCAGAAAGGAGGATGGACATTGGACAGCTCACTTGATAGCTACAAATACGTTCTCACTTCATAAACTGAACACATCTGCTCCATGTAACTACGAACACAGTGAAATCATTTTGACGACTCACGTAAGACAGCTGAATGGGGAAGAACACTACAACTACCATATAGGATGAGAAAGGATCGTTATCCCGTCTGCTTGAACACTGGGGAGAGATTTATGACAATTCTGTCCTCATGCATTTCGTGCGTTAAACATATACTGAAGAGCAAAAGAAACTGGTACACCTGCATAATATCGTGTAGCGCGCCCGCGAGCACGCGAAGTGCCGCAACACGACATGACTTGGACTCGACTAACGTCTGAGGTAGTGCTGGACGGAACTGATAACATGAATTCTGCAGGGTTGTCCATAAATCCGTAAGAGTACCAAGGGGTGGAGATCTCTTCTGAACAGCACATTGCAAGGCATCTCAGATTTGCTCAATAACGTTCACATGAATGGATGAGGATGATCAGACAGGATGCTCACGAACGTGTCACCTGTCACAGTCGTAACTAGAAGATCAGTGGTCCCATAGCACTCCAACTGCACGCGCCCCACACCATTACAGAGCCTTCACTAGCTTAAACAGTCCATGAATTGATGAGGTTGTCTCCATACCCGTAAACGTCCATCCGCTCAATACAATTGGAAACAAGACTCGTCCAACCAGGAAACATGTTTCCAGTCATGAGTAGTCCAACATCTGTGTTGACGGACCCAGGCGAGTCGTAAAGCTTTGTGTTTTTGTGTTGTGCAGTCATCAAGGGTACACGAGTGGGCCTTTGGTTCCGAAAGCCCATATCGAGGGTGTTTCTTGAATGGGTCGCACAGTGACACTTGTTAATGGCCCAGCACTGAAATCTGCAGAAATTTGTGGGAGGGATGCACTTCTGTCACGTTAAACGATTCTCTTCAGTCGTCATTGGCCCCGTTCCTTCAGGATCTTTTTCCGGTCGCAGCGATGTCGGAGATTTGATGTTTCATCAGATTCTTGAGGTTCGTGAAATGGTCGACGGGAAAGTCCCCCACTTCATCTCTACCTCGGAGATGCTGTTTCCCACCGCTCGTGCGCCGACTGCAACACCACGTTCAAACTCACTTAAAACCTGATATGCTGCCATTATAGCAGCAGTAACCGTTCTAACAACTGCGCCAGACACTTGTCGACTGCGGCGCCGTATTTTGCCTGCTTAGATATCTCTCTATTTGAATATCCATGCCAATACCAGTTTCTTTAACGCTTCAGTGTACAAGGACGAAGTGTTTACTGACGTGTATAAAAAGAATTGCAGAAATATGTGTTTAACGGAAACTGTGTACTACTTAAGTTAGCATTTGTTGCACTTCTATTACAGTGGAGTACACTTATCTTGTGGTACAAATTGTAACTGTTCGCGAATGTATGATTTAGCTTATCACTTGCGAGCTTAATGACCAGTATCCGCTTTTATATAGTGTCCCAGGAGGAGAGGTGAAAAATTCAGAGATATGTCAGGAACGATCATTTGAAGCAAAATGATTCATAAGCACAAATGACATGATGAGGTAATGTCTGAGACAGTATCCATTTAAAGTACACTTCTATTTATTTTCTGTATTATTCAATACGTTGTCAGATTTACACATGTGCAACAGCTAATAAAAATGACAAAAGGCGTTTTGTAAAGTATCAATTGAAAAATACTTGTTACATTCACCTGTAAGCATTATCGTACCCATCAAAGTACAGGTGTTGTACAGTTCACAATGTAAATGAGAATATCCCACAGTGAACTTCAAAATATTTGTGCCCTCTTTGGAGAAAAAGTTATGTTGCTTGTCTGAATGCCTCTGCACTTTCCCAAACAAGGACAGAGCGACCATGATGCCACCAAGAATCTTGATGACCTGCCATTGTAGCAGCAGTAACAGATATGTGAGGGTTACAGACCCCAGCGCCGTATTCTGCCTGTTTACGTATCTCTGTAGTTGAATACGTATGCCTATATCAGTTTCGTTGGCGCTTTAGTGTATTAGTAACTAATATCTAAATTCCGTGTAGTGTTAACGCATTTAGCGGAAAATAAAAATTCCCCGGATTTGTCTCAGTGGTGCGTCACTACTGCTTATAAAGCGCGCTGCAGACGGGTCGGGAACTGTGAAACAGCGTGGTAGTTGCATGGTATGACGTAGTGGGGTAGAGAGCAGACAGTCGTCTGCCCCCCACCACCCCCTTCAGTTTCCAGACAAAGGGGGGAACTGCTGCACCGCATTCCGACGACCAGCCTCACTTCATTCTTCTACCCGTCACACCTGCCTTCTCCCACATAACCCCAGAACACAGTCCCACAATCCATTAATACAACTCTGTTGCACTTACATGTTGACATACATTTAATTATTGATGTTAGCTCACCTCATTGACAATAAACATTTGTTTGATTTCCATAAAAATAAAACTATTGTAAGTCATCTGCAGGTTTTCAGTATCTTTTCACACATTATTGGTGCTAAAGGGAAGATGAATCGAATCGGATCTTTCTTGTAGGAAATTTGATGTAGTCGTCTTTCATACTGGGAAACGTTTCACCAGAGGCCGCAATTTTCGAGTTATTCAAGAAAAATTTGAAACAAGTGACTTTTAAACTTCATCTGTCCACCACAGTCACTCCCTACCTGTAAAGAGTTTTAGTATGTACTTCACGGCAATCACTTACACTACTGTATGAAAATTCGCGACTACACGATTTATTTCCCCTAAAAAACTAATAAACTGAACTGTGCCTGAACAGGTCTCGGAAAGCCCAACGGTACCGATCGACCGCCGTGCCACCCTCAGCCGACAGGTACCATTGGATCCGTATACGGAGGGGCACGTGATCAGCACACCGGTCTATCGGCCGTTGCCAGTTTTCGTTACCAGAGCCACTGCTCCTTAATTGAATAGGTCCTCGGTTGGCCCCACAAGAACTGAATGCACCCCTTCGCCAACATCACACGGCAGACCTGGACGGTAACACATCCAGGAATTATTTCCCCTATTCGGCATTTTTAGGCCTTCGTTGACTGCGATATAAGTAGCAACTCAGAGTACTCAGTGTGAGCCAACAATGTCAACACAGCTGCCACTGGAGTTTTACAGGTGGCGGCGACGCAGCTCACGTCCTGAGTAACTTAAATCCTAATAGAATATATGGGAATTTCGTGGCCCATGATATTTGCCATGAAATGAATGCAGACACAGCAAAATTCGGAACCTTGAATGTGGAGTATTAACAGCAACTGCACCTGGCAAATGTCAGTTATACGTACTAAAGTTAATGCCACGAAAATGCAGCATCTCCAGACACGGGATTGGAGTTATGTCCACCACTTTCTATTCCAAACTGACTAAAGGAGGTAGAATACTGGACATGGTAGTTCCATCACTCAGAGCGAAAAAGAGAAAAGCATGTACTGCTAAGAGTCGGCGATGAAGTACGTAGCTTCGAGGAGGTATAACTCGTAATGTGTGGCCTGTCACTTAGTTTCATAATCGCAAGCCAAGTACTAGTTGAAAGAGCTACAGTCATTGTCTGGAAACAAAAAGCAGGTGTCACATATTGTTGACATAATGAGTTCCACGTTGTTACGCTTAAGGCTATTTGGAGCCATCTAGGGCACTCCGAGGTAGGAAATCAGAGACACAATGCAGAGAGGAGGCAAAAGTGATAGCGCTTAGGTTACGCTCTGGGCAGCTGTCCCACTGCGAGAAGTTTCAGTTCAGAGAATTAACTGGTAACTCCACCTACCGGCTAGGCGCTGCCGTACGGCGTCACTACAGAAGATGGCCACTAAAAGGTGCTTCTTAGCACAGGCTCCACGCTTGATACTTGCTCCTGACAACTGTTATGTCGGTGGGTTGACACAGGTTAGAGTGCTTCTACAGCAGTCCTCATCGGAGAAGGACGGAGGGCGGGGACAAGTAAAGTAAAACACTGTTGTTGCTGGGATAATAGGAGTAGCAGTGACGTTTAGCTTTCAGCTGAACCTGTTGATACCAAATTTGTAGTTTGTTAATGTAAAATCCAGAAGCATGTCAAGCTACCGAGTTGGAGTAGGAGAGAAATCTAAATGTGGTTGGCCAGAGGCGCCCTGGAGGTGCAGAATGACTCGCCAGATTGGCCGAAGACTGTTAAGCGCCGGTGGATTGGTGGGCCGAGTATAGGAGGGGAGGAATGGAGCGCCACCACGATTGTTTCAAAACTCATGTAGTTGTATTGATGGGCAGGTCTCAGTTAGATCGCTGGGGCGTCGACTCTGTGATGCTTGTGGCTAGCCTCGGTAAGCTCCGACATCTCTGTCTTTCTCACTTGGCGTGCAGCTCTGAAGTTTGTACTTAACGTGTTGCTAGTGTTGGCACCTGCACCCGGAAGGTTCAAACACTGACTTCTGTTGTCCAACCAACTGCCTCCTTTGCTTTTTCTAATGTTTAGAATGAGTCTTCAGTGTAGTAGTTAGTCTGATCGCAAATACGTAGCGATAATCAGATCCCTCAATTCCATGAGTCTCCTGTTTCAAGCATCTTGTCGAGCCCACATCTCTCATACATGCCCTCTGACAGTGTCTGGCGCTGATCTACGTCATCAACCTTGATTTGATCCTCACCGCTCGGAAATTCCAGACTGACCTTAAACCACCTGGCTTCCCTCTATCCCTTGTTAGGACAGGACGAAGTGAAGAATTTGATATAGGCCCGTAAAAGCGAACCAAAAGGGATGACAAGCTGAAAGTAAGTACAATTAATGTAGTTCAGCGTAAGAAAACCATAGTAAAAATATTCAGTAAACTACTGGAGGCGGGCCGGTGTGGCCGAGCGGTCCTAGGTGCTTCAGTCTGGAACCGTGCGACCGCTATAGTCGCAGGTTCGAATCCTGCCTCTGGCATGGATGTGTGTGATGTCCTTGAGTTAGTTAGGTTTCAGTAGTTCTAAGTTCTAGGGGACTGATAACACCTGAGGTCATACTGCTCAGAGTCATTTGAACCAAACTATTGGAGCGTTAAATTAAATAAAAAGCAGATAAATAAATATACATTGTTAATCCAAAACATTATGACGTCTACCAACCGTGTCGTTGGTGCCGCCTGTTGCGCTGCGGGCACGTGGCGCGGCAAGAAAAGTACGTAAGCGGAGCAGACACGGAAAGGTGATCACCGTAGCGGATATATGGGCTGCAAACTGGGAAATCCATTGAGATAAGCGACTCTGGCAAAGGGCACATTATTATTACGCAGAGCCTGTGAAGGAGTACCTTGAAAACGGAGAGGTTGGTGGAGTGTTCACGCGCTACTGTCGTGAACATTTACGGAAAGAGATAGAAAGGACAGTGAAACCACCACTAGACGCTAAATGATTGGAGATCCACCACTCTTCACAGAAGGTGGGGTTCGGAGACTTGTCTCCTCTGTAAAGTAGTAGAGATGATCTGTGTTTCGGAGCACACCGTTCATTGCACATAGTTGATCATGGAGCTCAGGAGCAAACCACCCGTACGTGTTCACATCTTGACCCAACGACATCGTCAGTTACGACTGCAATGGACATGGGACCATTGGGATTCGATTGTCGATCAATAAAGAGATCCCGGCTCTTCGAGTGAATAACATTTTTGCTACACTAAGTCGCTGGTCGTCTTCATAAACGCCGTCATCCGGGTGAACGACGGCTCGAACCGCGCAGCGCACCACGAACACAGGCTGAAGTCACACCATGGCGCACGTAATAAAGTCCAAAAACGCAATGGCTACAGTAGAGTAAAAGTCTAACATTTACATTTTAAGGTTGCAATATGAAAATGTTTTAAAATACGAAGTGAGTGAAAGTCAATTTAAAATGTAATTAATTCCTTCACATCTTTGCAAATGTTTCGGCGTAATACAAGATTGGATAATTTCACGCAAAGAGTGTCTGTTTTTGTACGAAATTACGTGTAGTTTGCTAATAAAACAATGTTTACATACCAAATAGATATAGCTATTATGTAATTGGCCAATAATAATGTTATCTGCATTCGTGCGTACTGATCAGCAATTAGCATTAATAAATAAATGAAGGAAGTCATTAGTCAGAATATTCACAAACATAACAAAAGTATGACTCGTGAGATATACTTGATGTGGTATTGACTCTTTGTTACTCTTCATCTGTTACATTACAGAGTACAATCGAACTTTTAATCTCATAAACCTATAGACGAAGAACGGAAAATATAAATAGAAAATTCTGTACAAAACAGTAAAGGACACAGGAAGGAAACGTGCACACTCATGAGGAAAAAGAGCAACGGAAAGAGAGTCCATAAGTCAAGCCGTTAGGAAGTTTGATGATACAGCTGTTACAGGTTCTTTAGATCAGTGCGTGAAAATAACTCGCGGAGGAATCATCATTTAGAGGCTGAAAATTCCTGTAGCAAGGAATTCCTGCCAATCAGGTGATAGGCAATAGCTGTTTGTCTTTCTCTTGTAGTGTAGGTGCATGTTTAGTTTGTATTTAGGAATTAACACCAGTTTAATGAACTTTTTAATTAAGTCATAATGCAATTCTATATTTGTGGACTATTAAAGAGTATACCTCCACACAACAGTGTGGAGGATTGAGATTGGTGACTTAATAAGGGAACAAAAGAAGCATAAATTTATTACAAATGAGTCGGGTATATACTCTCCTTAACTACAAGCTTGTTATCATATTTTAACCTGTGTCACCGCTGTACATACTGCTGCATTCTGAAGCTCAGTGCTACACTGGATGTGATATCCCCTCTTTAGAGGGTGTGCGAACGCTGTTCCCGATCTGGTGTACAGGGTGGAACCGCTAGGGAGTCTTCAAAACTATTGGACGAAGTTTGAAGTTGATCTAAAGTAGCAAAGGAAGCTTATACTTTTTTCAGTGCTCCCCCCCTCCCCTCCCCTCCCCCTGCGGCGTGTTCATGGAGAGATGCGACATTGACACATGCGTGAATACCACGGCAATGGGTCCCTCTACGAGCCCCACCCTCTCCCACCCACATTTCGGCAAAACACTCGATGGCATCCGCCCACATATATCAAGAATTTTAAAAACGTACCTTTACAGAGAATGCCTGTGAAGTGGTCATAGGCAGCTGCAGACTGGCAACCAAGTAGCACACTTCTGTTGATAGTTGCCTGCTTTCAGGTGCCTATGATCACTTCACAGGCATTCTCTATAAAGGCACATTTCACCCCATACGGCAGAGGAAATCGCGATCGCACTGCTCTCCGAAAGGGTGGGATCACATTCAGTGGGGCTGTTAGCTCACGACGTCGTTCGGGACGGGTTGAAGCATCAGGGAGACGTCAGCAGCATCAAAAACTGTCAAGAATGTCTTCCTGTTGCTCACCGCGAAATGTGTCGTTTTCGAACTCAAAATGTGTGGGAGTAAATGCTCCAGGAAATGGTCTCTCCATTCTACCCCGATGCCTTTTCGTGTCGATTCTGAGCCGAGGTTTGACTGAAATGTTTTCCTCGGCCATTCATAAGAAAAACTTTCGATTTCATAGCGTGTCGCGGTTCTGTCCTCCATTGCAGAGGCGTCAAATAAAGGAGTGAAAAATGGGTATGAGAGGCTTTGATGACTTTCGCATAGTATGACACATCCGCGGTGGCGTTGGGCAGAATTGATGCGAAATTTGGTGCCAATGTGACGCACCTTACACCTCACATAAACTTCTGAGTTCTGACCTTTTTCCTTATGTGAAAACACCTTGCTGTTCTTGCATCGCACGTAATGCATATGTGCCTTCCCTTCACGTGTTTAAGCCAAATATTAGGCATATTTATGCGATCGGGAATGCTCAGTAGCAGCCAGGCTACATGTACATTTGACAATTAAGCGTCAGCAAGGAGTATTAGTCATGAAATCATAGGAGAAAATGTTGTGCAAACTTACTAGGAACAAGATCCGACTATTCGGGAGTTGGATCTTACAATCTGAGACAGTGTTCCCAGACAAACTTCCGTCACAATGTCCGAAAACGTGACGTCAGATCCGCCTAGCAACAGCGATCTGACCGTCCATTGGCATATATAAAACAAGAGAAGCGTCCTGATTGGCTGAGGGAGAAAGGGGTGGGATTTCTCTTGTCCTTCGGGAAGACAGGGCGAGTTAGTCGCGAGGAGGCACTCAAAACGCACGGTCGAGTATAATAAACGGGGCGGCTCTGAAAGAACGGTCGCGAGTGCATATCTCAACTGTTAAACAAGATATAAAGTGAAGTTATTAGTTATCAGAACGCCACGTGTCGTGTGCAGTGTCCATAATGATGTAAAGTCAGAAAACTGTGTTATGTGTGTATAGGGTCGAATACAACGGCGTAGTCCAGAGCCACCATATTGCAAATGCTGATTCTGTGACGTGTGTGACAAAGAAATTTCAGTATTAAAAAAAGTATACATGAAACGTTATTTACAATTAACAACTGGCATCCCTGAACACTCCACTTCAGCAGGATCACCACCTACATGGAACCTGGCGACTGAGCACTACTGATAGTGAAGTACCATTGCGGAGGAAGGATGTCGGCACCGTCGCAGTGGGAGGGGGTTTAGAAAAAGTGATCCTTTAATTCTATTGTGCACCGTAGTTACGCTGAGGATCAAAATGTTGAGGAACAGTTTTGTATGCACCACACTGTTTGCAGCAGTAGTAAGAGAGCAAGAAAACAAAGCATCGAAGTGACATTTACGGCACATTATAGGAACGCAAGTAGAACGTCATGTAGTGGGTTTCAATCCATTTAGGGCTTTACACGGCATCGACGACATTGCCTGTTAACAGCAACACCATCAGCATTACATGTCACGATTTTTACCGAAGTGAGCGAAGCGACAGGCAGTGTCCTCTGCAACCGACACGGTGTAGCGCTGTTAGGTGACTCTTTCGGACCTGATTACCTAACCTCAGTTGGTTGCCAACGACATCCTCTATAAGCCACCCAAAATTTATCGGTATTGTTTGTTTCAGTCTGTGTATCTGCAGTATGAGTGAGAGTAATGTTAGTGTGATACAACTAAATACTCCTAACGAATGCACCAACTGATTGCAAAACGGTTTTGAGCTCTTTCATTAAACTTTTTTTGTATTGCTTTAAATGCAGGTTTATTAATTTGTTGAATTGAGATGTTCCTGTTCTGACCAAATGAAATTACTGTCATCCAACAGTAACAGCGGATTCTTTCATTCCTTAGGGAGAAGGCATGTCAAACTAGAACACATGAAATATTACTTCGCTTTATTACAATAATGAATATAAGATTTACTTACCTTTGACGCAGTTTTTTGGCATAGGATTGTTGTATAGTTTACAACTATCACTGACTAGCAAAGGCGCACATTATGCAGTTATTAACAAACTATTTTCTTACAGTACAAAATGCAACGTTTTTAAAAGTACATTTCATCAGAAACTTTAACAACTGTCACTGGCCGGCCGGAGTGGCCGTGCGGTTCTAGGCGCTACAGTCTGGAACCGAGCGACCGCTACGGTCGCAGGTTCGAATCCTGCCTCGAGCATGGATGTGTGTGATGTCCTTAGGTTAGTTAGGTTTAATTAGTTATAAGTTCTAGGCGACTGATGACCTCAGAAGTTAAGTAGCATAGTGCTCAGAGCCATTTGAACCATTTTTTTGAACTGTCACTGTTCTATACAATGGTGTTGACTCCTGTAGCAGAGGCCACGCACAGACTGGTATGAGCTCTTGCCTGCTCGACACTATATTGACCTCAGCGTTAGGGCTGAGAGGTAGCTGTGGTCTTCTGCAGGGTCTTCCATTTGTTTTTGCGGATTGCATCAAGCACTCGCTAATATCTGTGGTATCGATTCACTTTGCCGATTTTGGCATGACACCACAATCTCTGGACAATACTATGGTTTCAATGTGAACATTGGCTATTATCACTATAATAATTATTATTAGCAAGTGTTATTATTATTATTATTATTATTATTATTATTATTATATGTTCTGCGAGAAGGCAGGTCTTACAGAATTTCTCTCCACATGCTTTCGCCTTCTGCTGCTCTCTCTATTTCCACATGTCTCCCACTTTCTTTAACGTCATTGTCGTGTAACAAGCAAGAGGTACAAACAAATGCTATGAGGGGCCGTCAGCACACAGGCACAATTACTCGCCTGGCATCTCTCAGCTGTGGGTAGCAGCCTCCAGATGGTGCTCACAAAGTTGGATCCTTTGCTGCTCCTGCACTACTTCCTCCAGCTTGTCGTGTACGACGGCTGATGGAGTAGACAGCCAGGAGGGGACGCTGTCAACTGAATACTACTTCGCTACTGTCATATACCGGTGAAAAGAGAAATCCTTCCACCATCAGAGGACAAAACACAACGCACCGTGGAGATACACACAGTTCCACACCAGCTATTACACAGCAGCAATCAGTACCTCCGCCAGCTGAGTGTAGTGCTGTGGAGACTGCCTTCTGATTTAGCAGTCGGTATTTACAGAGAAGTATGACCAATAACAGAGTGTCTGCAAACGTTACTATTAGCGTTACCAACAAGACCATAGATTTCAAAGACACAGCAAAGTTACTTAGATGTCACTGTGTTAGTTTTAGGACATCAAATGCCTCACATCAAACTGTACCAAAGTTGAGTGTCGTTTTGTAACGTACTCTTCTAATGCCGCCCTATCAAACAAGTGTTGGTTCAGAAGCATGCAAACCAGAGTCCGTTAAGGAACCATAGCAGAGAAACAGTTTTCTGCTTCCTTAGATGTATGGGCTGAATGGATAGTAGCATTCAGTTACTACATTCACAGCAACCATGCACCATCTTGTATCTTCGCCTTCCTTTCATTCTTCTCCAACACACTAACACTTACAGAGCTATAGTTCTTACTGCGTTTCCGGATAATAAAAATTTCGGGGGGAAGACAACTGGCAAGAGGAGGCGTTACCGAGGGCTGGTACGAGTGCGAGGACTTTGCTGCTGAATGTTGTGGATTACCGGGACAAACTTGTGGCCTCACAGCCATTGCCAAGAGCAAAGTTAAAAGCATCTGAGGACTCCGCAGACGTTCCTTGGCATGTTGTCAGCAGAGAAGGTGGAAAGGGGTCGCGGAGAGCGAGGGAGAAGAGAAAATAATAAACAAAATTTTTAGGAGTGGCGGAGAGACCATCGAATCACTAGGAAATTCCAACTTAATATTCCAGAGAAGCAGCGAGTGGAAGGACACTGGGCTTCTATATACGGCTGCTCTGTGAGAGAGGATATTTTCATTCATATTTACATTCACATCGCTATCTAAATGGCCCATTTTTTGCGTTACAATTTTGCTGCAAATTATACAAAAAGACAAATTTCTGTTGTTATTTCCTAAAATACCTTGGGTATACATATGAACTTACCAAATACGTAAAAAATTATAAAACAATATTAAATTCAGAAATTTTACGAATTTCACTTAAGATTAATTCATAGGAAGGAAAATAAGGAAAAAAATTGAGAAAAAGATGGTCAAATGTTTATTGAAATGATTTGTCTATAAGTAAGAGATTAATTAGGATAGAGGAATATATTAAGTACCTTTGAATGGCGCTCGAAGTTACGTACAGCAAATGAGCAAGGATTCTCCACTGCAACATTTTTGATCCAAAGAAATTGTTGGAACTTTTTCACACTTTCGGGCATAGATTACAAAATTCCTTGCATGTCAAAATTTTTACCATGACGCAGACGTTGATTAAGATCCGCACACGCCTTTAAGTACTCAGATATGATAATCGTGCACAGCTGAATGGAAATATGAAGTGTCTACGACCCTAGCTGTGGATCCTGAAGCGAACAAATAAATAAATTTTATATGAATTGAAGGTATTAACAGAAACAAGCTTTGCTTTATGTATTAATTTATTCAATCAAAACCCACATTAAACTCCTGTGACTACGGAAGAAAATCGCTTGATTTTACGAATTTCCCTCATGAAAATTCTTGTAAGTACACTTATTGGTTTTTAGTGTTAGTTGAATAAACAAGAAAAATGCCTCGAAAATCACTCGTGCACCGTTATCTAAACTATTATACAAAAAGTTTTATTGAGAAATTCATGCATGCGGTAAAGCAATGAATATGGTTGCAGTGTCTTAAGCAAATGTAGACCAAAAGTTGTCCTACGAGGCCAGTGCTGCTACTTATGCTCACCATAATTAATCATTATGAGACATGCAGAACATCATCTTCCATGTGGCTCTGTGAACAGGACTAGGCTCAAGCTTCCGTCGACACGAGCACTGAATCCTACTCACATGTTAATATGTATACCAAATGAGCACTGTTCTCTTTCTCTCTCTCTCTTTCTCTCTCTCTCCAAATGAACGTTACAGATCTGCACAAGCTGCACACATTTCTCAATCTCCTAGCGAACGCTAAGACTTGTAGCTGAACCGTACGGTCTGTTATTCCTTCCCACAAAACAGCACATGCCCGCCAATCGCAGAATATTAACACGCAACCTGCCAATGGCGTACTCCATCATGCACAAAATTCCATCAAGAAAAATACACCATGATAAAATGCCAATAAATTTTGGATTCGTTCTTCCGCCAAAAAGCTGTGGCTTCTGCTCCATCTCTGTGATGGCTCAAATTTTTTTTACCAATCACAAGTTTTCACGACCAGAAACTAGCCTCACATCAAGAGGTTCTGTTGAAGTAAAAACTATGTCTGAGGCTAGGCTCCTATTTTTCTGCAAGCCACATTTCTTCAGAAAAGCCTAATATTCTTGTCTCCTGAAGACACTCTTCAGAACACAAGAAGCTACTCGCCTCCCACTGGCAGATTCTCTTCACGGCCACAGCTCCAGTGCAGGAATCCTTCATAAACGTGCAATAACTGACGCCCCCTGCTACTGGCCCAGAGTGGCGCCTTTGATTTAGGCAAAGCCAGAGGCTGCCTGCTTGTGCCGATCCCAGGGGCCACTTTTTTCGTTTTGTCGGTCACTTTCTTGGTTCTCCCAGATCCAGCTGTCTTCCTATCCCTATGCACTCATAAAAAGCAAGGAGAAAAACAGGGAATACCTACACTGTGTTAAATGCATCTGAAGTTAGAAGTCAATGTATAGCCACTGTAATCAAATTAACTTTAATAAAACATTATTATCGTTTTCTAAGCCATCATTGGCACCTACTTAGTGAGTCTCTCATATTAAATAAAAAAGGGGCATTCAAAATTGCATGTCACTTTTCATAACATCCTCACAGCCATAAAAGTTTTGTCCTGGATGTGATCTTCTCAGGCTTGGTAAAGGGGAAGGAACAAGCAAAATTTTGTCTCTAATTTCGTGAGAATGTCAGGTTTGTACAAGTGAGAATCAGCCTTAATAACTGTTACTAGCGTAGAACAAGTAACCTTGACAATCTCAACATGTAAATAATAATCAAATGACAAACAGAGACAACTGCATACACCCTCAGGGAAACCATCCTAATCTTTACTCGATGCTGGACTGAGTGCTGAAAGTATGTCTTTCATAATTACTGAATGCATACACAACAGCAAAGAAGAACTTGTGTGGCAGCTGCTTAAACATAAGAATATTCTAACGTTACAAAATTAAGAACATGTTACAAAATTAAATCTGTTATTCTGCCTTTGATCAAATATGTGTGCTTGCTCATTCATTTCAATACAGGATGTAAATATTTGTGACAGAAAGTACACTCATACCACGTACTTTACAAATATCTCATAGTAATTCGAATCATGTGGAAACTACGTATCATCTACAAAATATAAGGACATTAATTATGTTTTGGAAATATGGAAACATCTCATAGTTGTGATCATTACACAAATCGACAAGAGCTATTTCTAAAAGTACAGTACGTTTTTACACAATGATGCGTAGAAGAAGTTGAGTAATATTGAAAAAATATAAAATATTATCGTTCCAGTTCTGTGTCTAAATGTAACCATTTTTAAAATACTTGTGCCGTTAATTTTACCCTAAATGAAGTTATACACATGCTATGATAAAATATTTCAAGTTACGTGGTGTAAGCACTAGAGATAATGTGACAATACCAACCACAATTAAAACAAATTTTTATCTCTGAACATGTAATTTTTAATTAACTAGTAATACATGTGACAGCAAAAAAATACACAATAAAAAATACGCTATAATAACACACGAAACATTGACTTTAAACGTGGCCGAGCTGTTCTAGGCGCTACAGTCTGGAACCGCGCGACTGCTACGGTCGCAGGTTCGAATCCTGCCTCGGGCATGGATGTGTGTTATGCCCTTAGGTTAGTTAGGTTTAAGTATTTCTAATTTCTAGGGGACTTATGACCACAGCAGTTGAGTCCCATAGTGCTCAGTGCCATTTACTTCAAACATGGTGTTTACGTAGCGATGAACTTGATCTTCTTTTGGTATCATTTTGGATCATCATACTCACTCTGGGGGTTCACTTTGTTGTATGAATGTAGTGGAAGTTCATTTCACACACAATGTACTGTGGGAGAACACGCATTTCAATTTGGCGCGTTTCCATCTGGTTGTCGCTCACAGTGTAGGTGTGAAGCATCGAGTAGATTCGGCCAGTACGTTGGAGAGCCGGTGCGTCTCTTGACAGTCTGCCCAGGTATAGTCCGTAGGCAGGCGACACTGACACCAGGTGTGACATCAGTCATGATGTGACCGGCATGGCAACAGCTGCAAGAAGCATTCAGTCTGTGGTGCTGTGGCTGGAGCTGGTCGTTCATCTGGTCCCTTAGGGATTCACACATACACCTTGCAGCTTCAGTTTCACGCAGCTCAATGTTCCTGACGTCGTATCTCTTGAATTATGTGTCGTACAACAATATCGTTGTTTTCAGATACATCCAGTATTATATGTGATTCCTGTCTGAGATATATGTTGTTAGTAATAAAATAAAAGAGACATGCATGACGCGGCAGTTTTTTACGTATCCCTGGCTTTATGACGTCATGTCTCCTGAAGTTGCATCTTTCTACGTAAAATCGGAAATGTATGCGGACATCGTGTGCGAAACGTGTTGTGAATACAGTTAGCAGTAAAGAAGAAATAAATTAAAACGTCATACACGATGAAGCAGTTTTTCATGCATTTCAGTGTTTAAGACATGATATATCCTGAACTATGTGTTGTACAATGGTATAACACATCTGGTCCATTCAGCAGAAAAATGAATACTGTCTGGAAAATGTGCCGTGAATATAGTTAGTAGTAGAAAAGTAATAATTTAAAACGTCATGGTTTATGCGGCAGTTTGACTGCATGAACAACTAAAACGTAGTAAGTGGTATCCTTTTTTTGCTTTCATCATTTTGTGGGGCTGTCAGCGAGAAAAAGTTTCGTTACGGTTTGATATTACGTGTACAGTTAGTCGCAAGTCGCTAAGTGCTCTCATTCTCAAATACTGGATGAATAAAGTATGAGTATTTGCGCTTAGTCAGCCATACAGTGTTTTCACCCTCACCCCACATCTTCTATATGTAGGTACGTATAAGATAGCTTACCTGTTAGTACTGGTATAACGTATCTCCATTCCGGATATCACTCAGCTGTTAGAGCGTGAAGCACTCACACAGACAAAAATTTTCGAATTTGCAAAAATGGTTCAAATGGCTCTGAGCACTATGGGACTTAACATCTGAGGTCACCAGTCCCCTAGAACTTAGAACTACTTAAACCTAACTAACCTAAGGACATCACACACATCCACGCCCGAGGCAGGATTCGAACCTGCTACCGTAGCGGTCGTGCGGTTCTAGACTGAAGCGCCTAGAACCGCTCTGCCACCAGCGGCCGGCTTCGAATTTGGAATATAATATTTAAAAGATAAGATACGCCCGGAAAATGCGGGAGGTGTTGCACTACACGCAGAAGAAACGTTTCGTGAAAATCGGTTCTGAGTAGTTCACCAATTACCACGAAGAAAATCAGGAAAGACAGATTAAATGGTAACTTCGGAAGCCGAATTGCTCTGACGAAATGAAGACGCCCACTCTTTCCTTTGCTTCTGTTCAGTCCTTATTGTTCGTGAGAAACAATGAGCCGTAATTCGGCGTGGAACAAAGGCGGTTGATCCCCTTTGTGGTGAAGAGACGTTGCGTGGCTCAGGATAACAGCAACCTGGGCGCCAAGATAATGGGAGTGCTTAAGATTGCCCATTAACTGTAGTATGGTGCGCCTCGGCTGCATGCGAGAGGACACGGATTGACTATAATGTGTCTCTGATGGCGGCATGCGGCAATACAATACTTAACTTCATAATCACAGCGGTTCGCACAACCAACATAATTTCATTTATCTAATGCTTCGTGGAAGACGACTAGGCCGCGTAAAACTGAAAGAGATAGTCGGCGTGGATCAGCAGCTAGAATACGGGTTTCTCATCTTGTAATGCGCAAATAATACGAACCAACACTCCGACTATCATCAATATAATAGTAGAATTTTTTAAAATACACTTTACACGTATCAGTAGCAACACGTAGGGCAGCAATGATTATATAACAAACATTACAAACATTTTGCACTTTACACGTATCAGTAGCAACACGTAGGGCAGCAATGATTATATAACAAACATTACAAACATTTTGGACACACACACATCTGTAAAAACTATTTTTGCATGGACATATACATATATCTTCAAGACAATGTAGTGACAGATTTCAAAGTAGCTGTGTTTATCTATTTGTAATTTGAGAATAACTTTATTAAAGACTGAATAATGTAAACAAACCTGTGTTCAGAGCGTCAACTTTCCGTACTAGTTTTTACTGTTTCCTTTTCCTGTTTTCGGCTTTGAAGGTTTTTATACATTCATGCTCATAAATTAAGATAATGCTGATAAATGGTCAAACAACGGTCTGGTGGGCGGTTTGCGAGTTTAAATCACCTCGGGGTATGACCATGCGGTGCATTTGACCTGCGGTCGTCGCACTGTGGCGCTGCCAGAAGTCCACATACGCAGTATTGGTGTATGTGAGAATATGGTGCAGCGAGTAAGTATGCAGACGTTTTCGGACTTGCTAATGGTGACTGTGTGTTGAAAATGGCTCAAAGAACACATATTGATGACGTTATGAAGGGTAGAATACTAGGGCAACTGGCAGCTGGTCAAACACATCAGGTCGTAGCACGGGCCGTCCGTGTGCCACAAAATGTGATCTCAAGACTATGGCAACGATTCCAGCAGGCACGAAACGTGTCCAGGCGCTACAACACGGGACGTCCACAGAGTACAACACCACAAGAAGACTTATATCACACCATCAGTGACCACAGACGGCCACTGAGTACTGCAGGTAACCTTGCTCGAGACCTTACCGCAGCCACTGGAACAGTTGTCTCCAGACACACAGTCTACAGACGACTGAACAGACATGGTTTATTCTCCCGGAGACCTGAAAGTGCATTCCACTGACCCCTCTAACAGGAGAGCCCGTAAAGCCTGGTGTCAGGAAAACAGTACATGGTCATTGGAACAGTGGTTCCAGGTTATGTTCACGGATGAGTACAGGTATAGTTTGAACAGTGATTCTTGCCGGGTTTTCATCTGGCGTGAGCCAGGAACCAGATACCAACCCCTTAATGTCCTTGAAAGGGACCTGTATGGAGGTCGTGCTTTGATGGTGTGGAGTGGGATTATGATTGATGCACGTACACCCCTGCATGTCTTTGACAGAGGAAATGTAACAGGTCAGGTGTGTCGCGACGTCATTTTTCACCAGTATGGTTTCCAGGGGTGCAGTGGGCCCCACCTTCCTCCTGATGGATGATAACGCACGGCCCCACCGAGCTGTCATCGTAGAGGAGTACCATGAAACAGAAGATATCAGGCAAGTGGAGTGGCCTGCCTGTTCTACAGACCTAAACCTCATCGAGCACGTCTGAGATGCTCTCGGTCGACGTATCGCTCCACGTCTTCAAACGCCTACGATACTTCAGGAGCTCCGACAGGCACTGGTGCAAGAATGGGAGTCTATACCCCAGCAACTGCTCGACCACCTGATCCAGAGTATGCCAACCCGTTGTGCGGCCTATGTACGTGTACATGGTGATCTTATACCATACTGATGCCGGGGCACATGCGCAGGAAACAGTGGCGTTTTGTAGCACAAGTGTTTCGGGACGGTTTTATAACTTATCACCAACACCGTGGACTTACAGATCTGTGTCGTGTGTGTTCCCTACGTGCCTACGCTGTTACATCCAGTTTTGTGTAGTGCCACGTTGTGTGGCACCTCATTCTGGAATTATCATTAATTTATGAGCATGAGCGTATAAATGTATATTACTTTGTTAGGTACCCTAGTGGTACAAATTGGACGACTTCTCGGTTGGAATCTCGCCGGGGTTTCATGTGGCGTGAACCAGGAACCAAGTACCAACCTGAGGGAAGAAGTATCGCAAAGGCAACCCAGTGCAAAGCTGCTGTTGGGTCTGGGTAGTCACGTGGCAGTGAAAGTTACGACACCTGGCGACTGTGGCGGCCGCCACGTCTGGCACATACTATACTGGACGTCATAGTAGGTCTCAGCTCTTTGACGACCAGAGGTTGGCTGCAGAAGGTTTAAATGCTGCTGTCCAGGGATGACCATATTCGAGAACCCACATTTCTGTGGCATACGTAAGCATCTCGAACGGAGCCAGTGATTCAGTTCCGGCTGCTGCTACACGGTGGTGGACTGAACCACTGAAGCGCCTCGTTCCTTCTGGCTGCTGTGTCGGTAGGTCATCGAATGAAGAAATTAGATTTTTCTGAATAGTTATACTCGTTTAAGAGTTACAGAATTATATTTTGAAAAAGAAACGAAAGGAGATACGATTACCAGGATACGAAAGCGTGCTGTTCGAATGATATTCACTCTTGACAGTTCTCCTCTGTTTCCAGAAGGCCTGATGTTGATAACAACTTCATTTGTAGCACAAATATGGAAACTGTCAGGTGTACTAGACCTGGTAACTGTGTTATTAATACACCATGTCTCACTGTCACGTCAAATGAGTTTGCGATTGCGAATAAGGACTGCGATCAGCTGTAGAGTGGAATGACGACAGTGAAAATTTGTACCGGACCGATACTCGAACCCGGACTTCCCGCTTGTCGCGAGCCGTCGCCTTACCATTTGGCTACCCGTGCATGACTCACAGCCCCATCCAAACTTTCATATCTCGTCAACCACACGTCTACGACGTTATATGGAAGTCTGAGTCCAACCGTGAGTCGTGCAACGGTCGCCAAATGGTAAGGCGACCGCTCACGGTAAGCGCAAAATCCGGATTCGCAATTGCGAATTCATTTGATATCTTCCGTGACGACTATGCATGTTCAAAGGAACTTTGCATCGTAATCAGAATAACATAGGCACTACAATATCGTACATGTCTCACTGGTGTCGACTTACTGTGATGTATACATAGTGGTCCGATTTTATATCACACTTCTTTCGTTTGCAGATGATACAAGCATTACAAAAAATTGCAAATATAGTATAGTTCCTCATGGTATCTAGCTCTTTCACGGCTGAAGGCCTCCAAACAAGAAATCTTAACAAATCAACAAGACAAAAATCCAGATAAGATAGCAATAAAATAATTAAAAAAAAACATCACAGCAAAGTAGATAGAACAAACGTATGCAAGGTGCAATACAAATGACTGAAGGCCACAATTGCGTTTCAAAATTTTAGTATATATTACCACAGGCTTTTAAAGGCAGAAGGCCACAAAGTTTAAAAACAAGAAATCTTACAAATCAAAAAGATAAAAATCCAATTAAAGAGGCAAATAAATAAATAAATAAACATATCACGGCTAAGTGGAAAGCCTCAGGGCAAAGCAGATAGAACAAACATATGCAAGGCGCAATACCAATGGCTGAAGGCCACAATTAAGTTTCAGACTTTTAAGATATATTACCATAATCTTTTACAGGCAGAAAGCCGCAATGTTAAAGCTTGAAAGATAAATTTAAGAATTAGTTTTGCAAAAATTTTTAAGAAAAAGGAAAAAATAATCATAAGCCTTAAATATTAAGCAGCTGAAAACAGATAGTTAAACACCGGTGGCACTCAGAAGCCTCCAGGGAGATCGGTCTGCCCTCGTTCACTTAGGTGAGACAGGTGGAGAGCCCAACTACACTTGATCCGTCGGATTCCAGCCAGGGGACAGCCGCAGACCGACTGACACAACGACTTGCTTCTCATCAGTCAGCACATGAGAACTAAAACAGAAAAGGTTACAAACGTGGAGTGTGTACAAGTGCGAGAATTATCGCAAAATCAGCTTAACAGCTCATGCATCGAAGCTGCTTACAAGAATAATATACAGAAGAATGGAAAAGAAAATTGAGAATGCGCTAGGTGACGATCAGTTTGGCTTTAGGAAAAGTAAAGGGACGAGAGAGGCAATTCTGACGTTACGGCTAATAATGGAAGCAAGGCTAAAGAAAAATCAAGACACTTTCATAGGATTTGTCGACCTGGAAAAAGCGTTCGGCAATATAAAATGGTGCAAGCTGTTCGAGATTCTGAAAAAAGTAGGGGTAAGCTATAGGGAGAGACGGGTCCTATACAATATGTACAACAACCAAGAGGGAATAATAAGAGTGGACGAACAAGAACGAAGTGCTCGTATTAAGAAGGGTGTAAGACAAGGCTGTAGCCTTTCGCCCCTACTCTTCAATCTGTACATCGAGGAAGCAATGATGGAAAAAAAGAAAGGTTCAGGAGTGGAATTAAAATACAAGGTGAAAGGATATCAATGATACGATTCGCTGATGACATTGCTATCCTGAGTGAAAGTGAAGAAGAATTAAACGATCTGCTGAACGGAATGAACAGTCTAATGAGTACACAGTATGGTTTGAGAGTAAGTCGGAGAAAGACGAAGGTAATGAGACGTAGTAGAAATGAGAACAGCGAGAAACTTAACATCAGGATTGATGGTCACGAAGTCAATGAAGTTAAGGAATTCTGCTACCTAGGCAGTAAAATAACCAATGACGGACGGAGCAAGGAGGACATCAAAAGCCGACTCGCTATGGCAAAAAAGGCATTTCTGGCCAAGAGAAGTCTACTAATATCAAATGCAGGCCTTAATTTGAGGAATAAATTTCTGAGGATGTACGTCTGGAGTACAGCATTGTATGGTAGTGAAACATGGGCTGTGGGAAAACCGGAACAGAAGAGAATCGAAGCATTTGAGATGTGGTGCTATAGACGAATGTTGAAAATTAGGTGGACTGATAAGGTAAGGAATGAGGAGGTTCTACGCAGAATCGGAGAGGTAAGGAATATGGGGAAAACACTGATAAGGAGAAGGGACAGGATGATAGAACATCTGCTAAGACATGAGGGAATGACTTCCATGGTACTAGAGGGAGCTGTAGAGTGCAAAAACCGTAGAGGAAGACAGAGATTGGAATACGTCAAGCAAATAATTGACGACGTAGGTTGCAAGTGCTACTCTAAGATGAAGAGGCTAGCACAGGAAAGGAATTCGCGGCGGGCCGCATCAAACCAGTCAGTAGACTGATGACACAAAAAAAAAAAACTCTCAAAATTGCACACCATGTCGGACAGCGACAACAGGTGAGGAAAGGACGCTGCCTGAAATTATGTCAGTGGCCAGAGTAGGTAACTGGAACACTAACAGTCACTAGGCAGAAAATTCCGCTGGTACACTTGAATTTGAATACGGTAACATAGTTAACTTCACCCAAAAGATCACTGCCTGAATTTACGTCAGTGCCCAGGGCAGGTAACTACTGGCCACAAGGCAGAAAATTCCACTGGTGCACTCGAATTGCAGTCAACAAAAATAGTTAACTGCACCGCATGGCTAAATTTCAGCAGTAGAAACACTCGGTGTTGCTCACAGGAAAACCTCCCCAACAGCAAACCACTGAAACGAACCACCACAACACGAATGGACGTGGCTTGGGTACTTGAAACCACTACTCTACTTTGACGTCCTGGGTCAGTGAACCACGAAGCTCGTAGCGATCGGACAGCTCCTCACACGCTCCGACACTGCGCAGGGACCGCCAGCGGCCCCAGCCGACTGCACCGCGCGGAGATAACTTCACTGGACCGCAGCAACCGACCACTGCCTGCTGGTCCGTCCGCGACTGCTGCTCCGTCGCGACTCCACTGCCGGTGCGTCTCCCACTCGCTTCCAGACACACAATGGTGGAAATTATGCCTCGGACCCAACCATGCAGAGGGAACACGCCCACTGACTAAACGACATCCCTGCACCAGGAAGAACCGACCCAAATTCCACAAGACGGTAATTGAAGGGGCCCAGAAGCGCTCGGAGGACCTGTTACACGTCGCCCGATGAGACGACCATCCTCTCAGAGGCAGTTTGCCGACAACATTTAAAATAACTTGTCAAGGGAAATAATGCCAACTACACACACAACCTGACAAACACTTCCACGAAGACCTGAACGATACCCTATAGTAACTAAGGACGCACGAAGACAAATCGGGAGTAGATGCGCGCGCACGCACCCCCCCCCCCCCCCCCCCCCACACACACACAGCCGACTCATGATCGATCTGCGAGCCAAAACGAGTCGTCCGGTAGCACGACCGACCGACGATCCACCAAGACCGTGGTCCGGCTCAAGTGATGCACGGTGGCAATGGTCGGGCGAGCCATGCCGACGCAGACCTCACAGCTCCAACCGTACTGCACTAGTGCCGCATTGCAACTCCCCTACTGGCAGGTCCGGACTGCGATGCAGACACGTTCCAACTGACTGGCAGACCCGTACTCGCAACACGAACTAAGACCAACAACGACCACGAAGTAATAGCAGTCAAGCAAAATACTACGAAAGGGGGTATATCGATACGCGCTGCTAGCGCCGCTCACGTTCAGGCAGAGCAGTAATAATTTAAATTAACGTAATGAGGTGGAAGTACGTTAAAAACAGGGTGTAAAATACACGATGGCGGGAACACCAGCCACGCACGGCTCAATACGCTTTTCAGAAATTGTGATAGATTTCCTCCCACTACACATCTAAAATTCGATTACAAGCAGACAGAAGAGACTGACAGTGCTAAATTCTTGGGATTACAGGGTGATAATAAATTCATTTTGGAGGAGCGTTTACATTAATCTCTATTTGTTATACATATGTTCTTGGAACTGGATGATATAAAAATTAAAAGCAACTAGCAAATTCCATTTACTTTGATTGTGTAATATTATGTGGACTAATTTCTTGGTGTAACTTATGAATCCAACATAAAGTTCTGACTCCAAAATGGTGTAATGTGAATCATTTGCGGTATGAATTCAAGAACTTTCAGTGGAGTCCTATTTAATAAATCGTGGATAATATGAACTACTTGATGAAATTTGTCATGAATAATACACCTTTTCTTCAAATCAACGTCTGGGTTCGTAGATTCAACACTGGAAGTAAGTAAAATGTTCATAAATATTTACAGTGACCTACTTATTTACAAAAAAGGAGTTTATAGTACATGTACACACGTTCAGTAACTTGCCAGCAGCTCCAAATTTCACTTACGGTAGTAACAGTGTTCAATTTAAGAGCGTCCTAAGCAAAACCCTCTGCTCCAATGGCGAATTTCTTCCTCGAACCAGGTGATGTGTTTATGGTTTATAATATCAAATAATTTGTGTGTTACATGATATCTGATTTCTACACATGTCAGTGAAGCGAATTTAATCAATGTAAACAGGTATTGTAAACTTCTTTGTGTCTGACGATGCATGGAAACAATAGAGTAAGAACTATCACAAGCCCCTTAGTGTGTTTTAAATTAACTTTTTATGTGACAAGTCAATTATTTGCTCTTAAAAGAAAATACCTTTAAGATGTTTTCACTTATTCCACACACATGAGGACCAATTCATTTACGATCGGTTGAGAAGAATTTGGACAGCGTATTGTCTTTGTAAATACGAGTATATATGTTACGTGTTCTGCTCTTATAGCGCATCCGACATTCTTGACAGTCTCCACGCCATGGTTCTATGGAACAAAAACTGTATTGAATCTAATCTGATCTAATCGAACACGAACTGTGACACTTCTAAAAGCTCAATGATCTTTTTGCATTCGAAAAGCAATGGTAAATCCCTCTTGGATTCTACAGTGAGTCAGGACCCCTGTGGTTTGGCAATAGAACCAATAGAAGATAATGGGAATGACATTTTGACTTCATTAAAACAGCGGACCATTTTACAGATACTAAACCGGGAAAAATTCGTGAAGGTGAAATTAGGTTACTAATCACATGCACATGGTCGGAAATACAAAGTGTTTCGCCATAAATAGCTTTACGGTACGTTACCAAACCTATACTCCAGGACCTCAAAGCAATTCGGTTGTGTTGATTAAAATACAGGGTGTAACAAAAATATACGGCACTAACAGCAGGGCGCATTCCTCACACGTGGATGAAGAAATTATGTTATAGGGACAAGAGTGCAGAAACCCTTTGTTTGCATGTTACATTTCATTAATAATGGGAAACATACAAGAACAAAAAGTTAGAGTCATGGGAAACATGCACTCTTGGTGACATCTGGTTACTTTGTGCACCAACAGTGTGGTGTCACCGCCAGACACCACACTTGCTAGGTGGTAGTTTTAAATCAGCCGCGGTCCATTAGTACATGTCGGAC
The DNA here is from genome assembly GCF_023864345.2 of Schistocerca serialis cubense. Taxonomy (NCBI): domain Eukaryota; kingdom Metazoa; phylum Arthropoda; class Insecta; order Orthoptera; family Acrididae; genus Schistocerca; species Schistocerca serialis. Next base: position 522,492,187 of record NC_064644.1, read on the forward strand.
CCGCGTGTCGCCAATGTGTGATCGCAGACCGAGCACCACCACACGGCAGGTCTCGAGAGACTGACTAGCACTCGCCCCAGTTGTACGGACGACGTAGCTAGCGACTACACTGACGAAGCCTCGCTCATTTGGCGCCATTAGTAACATTGCATGTATCTAAGGAGTCTCACTTGTATCGTCAATAGCGATGTACCAAGGATGGATTAAAGTTAAGTATTCCAGAAGCTACGTACTTTTCTTTATAGCATTCATTACGTATACTGTTACAGACCTATCTCTTGCCTGCGTGAACTAAACGCGTGCCTTTCGGCTACTTCCGTGGCGTGGCTGTCTTGCTACGCCACAACAAACAGTGTTTTTTTTTTCATTTCCCTATTGCCATGCGACCTACAGGTACGTCACTGCTTGTTTAGAGGTAACGTCAAATGTTCCAGCCCAGCGATAAGTATGACCGTTGCAACCACACGGGTTGACGAATGTATCAACGCCCACGGAGGGCATATAAAACATCTCCTGCGAGAGCGAGTTGCATGTGATATGCTCGTGTGTTCTGTTTGTGTGTGTTTCCCATGATTAACGGGATGGAGAAAATGAGCTGTAACATGGATACGAAGCGTTTCCAGAGCCATGTTCATACAATATAATTTCTTAATCTAAGTCCGAGGAACGTGTCCTGCAATTTGCACCGTACATTTTTTTACACCCTGTATAATAATCCTGCGATCTTATTTTCAGTACGAAAAAAAAGCCGTTACTACTGACGAAGAATCGTGTGAGTACGCCCAAAGGACGTACATGGGCGGTTCGTCGCCGAATGTAGGCCCAGTGCTTCCAGTTGGTCGAAGTGGCCGACCGGTTCTAGGCTCTTCAGTCCGGAACCACGCAGCTGCTGCGGTCGCAGGTTCGAATCCTGCCTCGGGCATGGATGTGTGTGATGTCCTTAGGTTAGTTAGGTTTAAGTAGTTCTAAGTTCTAGTGGACTGATGACCTCAGATGTTAAGTCCCATAGCGCTCAGAGCCATTTGAACCATTTTGAACCAGTGCTTCCAGTGGACGTGGTCCCAAAGGATAGACGCATACTTGTCTAGACTTGTGTTGCTCAGTTGTGCCTTCCGGAATGACCAGATCACCCAGGGAAAGCCACGAAAACATTCCCCAGACGCCATAACGCATGCAGAGTGAATGCATTTCGTGCCGTACACGCCAACAGTCACCCGTCTGATGGAGCATAAAACGTGATTCATGTGTCGCCACACAGTACACATTGGAGTGCAGATGCCAGCCTTCGTCACCGATGAACAGCGGTCGGCGTGGGTAGATGAACCAGATTCCTGCTGCGGAGGCTGCTCATATGCAGCAATGTTCGCTAAACGGTCTTCGTGGAGATACTGTCGATAGCTCCTAGGTTCATCTGGGCGGCTCGTTGCTCAACAGTTGCACGTCTATTCGCTCGTACAGACCCGTCATCTGTAATCCGTGGTGCACCACAGTTGCCTAGGTGACGATTTTTAATAGCCCCATTTTGGCTTGCATGGTATTCTTTAACCACGATAGTAAGAGAACTTGGTAGTTTCTGAAATGCTTCCACCCTTGGCCTATAAGCCAATGATCATGCCCTTTCGGATGTCAGATAAATCTCTCCGACAAGGACTGCACTGTATTGCGCGTGCTCCCGACACAGTCTATATACCCTCCGCTGCTAGTGCTGGCACCTTATATATACCGCTGTATTGATGTGATGAAGTAAGAAGTATTCGACAGGATAGGACATATTGGTCTATTACAGTACTTGTTTTTTAACACACTCTAGTTCAAGCCATTCTTACACTGCGATAAGCAGCTTTCTTTAGAAAGCTGGTTAAAATGGCTCTGAGCACTATGGGACTTAACATCTGAGGTCATCAGTCCCCTAGAACTTAGAACTACTTAAACCTAACTAATCTAAGGACATCACACACATCCATGCCCGAAGCAGGATTCGAACCTGCGACCGTAGTGGTAGCGCAGTTCCAGACTGAAACGCGTAGACCCGCTCGGCCACACCGGCCGGCTTTAGAAAGTTGGTGCCATTTACTGGGAGTATGCAAAAATGAAAAGGAATCATGCACAGAAATCACACGGTTTAAGGTATATTATACAACGACGCTCTGAAAATTTTCTTTATTCCCTGAGCTAAAGTAAAATGAAAGTTTTATGTAACACACAGACCCATAAGTACTGAAGTGGTTGAAACTTCCTGGCAGATTAAAACTTTGTGCCCGACGGAGACTCGAACTCGGGACCTTTGCCTTTCGCGGGCAAGTGCTCTACCAACTGAGCTACCGAAGCACGACTCACCCGCGGTACTCACAGCTATACTTCTGCCAGTACCTCGTCTCCTACCTTCCAAACTTTACAGAAACTCTCCTGCGAACCTTGCAGAACTAGAGCACTTGCCCGCGAAAGGCAAAGGTCCCGAGTTCGAGTCTCGGTCTGGCACACAGTTTTAATCTGCCAGGAAGTTTCATATCAGCGCACACTCCGCTGCAGAGTGAAAATCTCATTCTGGAAACTGAAGTGGTTGCTTTAGCATCGGAACAGGTAAGAGAAAGTGTAGTATGTGTATGAGAGCTATCAATGTGGGGGCTGAGGGGGGAGGAGGAAAGTTGCAGTGAAAGATAAGGCATGGTATGAGTAGGGGAAGGGGCAGAGGGAGTAACATGGTAAATTGAAGGGGTGCAAAAAACATCAGCACGATTGCTCACAGGTTTGTCAGACCAGGGGGAGAATGTTACGATGAAGCTGAAAAAGTGGAATTAGCAAACGCCTGAAGTTAGCTGCAAACTACCTCGTGAAAGCTCACTTGCTAAGTTTCAAGTATTACTTTTAAGTGCTGATTCTTGGAATATATTGTAAATCCGTACATATCGCTCCATGAGGGAACGCGAAAGCAACATTATAATAATTGTAGCGCGCACAGACGCTTTTAAGCAATCATTCTTAACCAGCTCCATACGTGATTGCAATGGGAAATAGCCCTAATAACTGGCACAATGCTACGTACCCGCCGCCATGCACTTCACAATGGTTTGCAAGGTATGGACGTAGATATAAATGCAGATGTAGGTGCAGCCTGTGACTGCCAAAACTGTCGTTGTCCCTCCTGGGTTTATCCTTGTAGCACGTATGGCTCACCCTAGAGGTGCCACGCTATGTGGGTCCCACAGCCACACTGTCCAATTTTTTCTTGGAAGCGCGGGATTAGCCGAGCTGTCTAAGACGCTGCAGTCATGGACTGTGCGGCTGGTCCCGGCGGACGTTCGAGTCCTCCCTCGGGCATGGGTGTGTATGTTTGTCCTTAGGATAGTGTAGGTTAAGTAGTGTGTAAGCTTAGGACTGATGACCTTAGCAGTTAATTCCCATAAGATTTCATACACATCTCAACATTTTCTTCTTGGGAAGAGGGTGGGGGAAGAAGCTGATCCGTTAATGGTTCTGAGTTGCAAATACTCATGTTTCTACATTTATTTAACCTGTTTTAGATCAGGTGGGCATATTTGTGCAGCAACTTTTGTAATCAGAAATATTATGTCATTGGTATAAAACGGTATCATCTAAAATTTTAAGCACATATTCGTCGTAGCTCTACTCTATTAAACAACAGTCTATGCTTTATATACTGGCACAAGAGTTTTATATAGATGTTATGTTCTTCTGTGCTCAACACCTACAGCTACGTCCAATAGTCTGCAAACCACTGTAAAGTGCATGGCAGAGGTATTTTGCATGCTGCTATATGTTGGCTTTCTACTCGTTCCAATCTCGTGTGAAGTGAAGGAAGAATGACTACTTACATTTTCTGTACGTACTCCAATTAGTACACCTTTCTCGACGGGGGCGATACGTAGGGGGCTGAAGAATTCTCTAGATACTTCGCTTAACGATAAGTTCTAGAATTTTGTAAATGAACTTTCGTGTGATAATTTGCGTCAGTCTTCACGAGCATGCCAGTTCATAGCTAGACACAGTCGTACGTCAACAAACAGACATGACCATTCTTGCCATCCTTCTTCGTATACGGCCAATATCCTCTGTTAGTCCTGTGCAGTATGAGTTTCACACACGTTACCAATATCCTAAGATGCGTTGCACAAGTAACTTTTAACCATTCCCCTATGTATATGGATTGCAGTTTTCCAGTAGTGTGACAATGAACCGATATCTGCCACCGGCCTGACCAACGAATCAGCCATGTGATCTTATTATGTTATATTTATACCAACTATTTTTTGTATTAGCTGACTGATTACCATGATGAATCGCTGACGTTGTAAGTATATGGCACTACGTTCCTTGCGTTGTTTATATTTCCGTATATTATACTTCCTAATCTTTGCGCAATTTTGAATTCTCATCAAGACCTGACTGGTCATTTCCGCACGTTACCCAGTACTTCATTACACATAATTGAATCATCTGCAAAAACTCCGAGGTTACTATTAACATTTTGTGGCAGGTCTTTAATATTCATCATGAACAACAAGGATTTTAACGACTCCAGAGTCACGCGTGAATTTTCTTCGACTTTCGTCGATCACTCCCCATCCAAGATAACATGCTCGATAGGCTCTAATATGAAATCTACAATCCTTTCACGAATTTCGTTTGATACCTCTTATAATCGTGTATTTCTGAATTTAATTCTTACAATAGTACCCATACAAATTGAAGTGTTGGCAGAAGAGCCAACACTGTGTTGCTAGAGGAGGCCGAAATGCACGCTTTTATTTACACGCAGACTGGCTTGAGGTCTGGAACAGGTCAGAGAAATAAGACTAGCAAAACAGGAGGTACTGGTAGAATACTTAACTTTAATCCACAATCGGTGTACATCTCTCTTGACTGTACATAATTTCCATTTCAAAATACACTGGTAATGGCGCCTTGCTAGGTCGTAGCAAATGACGTAGCTGAAGGCTATGCTAAACTATCGTCTCGGCAAATGAGAGCGTATTTGTCAGTGAACCATTGCTATGAACGTCGGCTGTGCAACTGGGGCGAGTGCTAGTAAGTCTCTCTAGACCTGCCGTGTGGTGGCGTTCGGTCTGCAATCACTGACAGTGGCGACACGCGGGTCCGACGTATACTAACGGACCGCGGCCGATTTAAAGGCTACCACCTAGCAAGTGTGGTGTCTGGCGGTGACACCACAGAAATACTTTCAGGAAGTCAATGAACACCACATCTGCTTGACTGTCTTCATCCACGACTTTCAGGATGGCATGTGACAAAACCGCAGTTTTGGTTTCGCATGCTCTTTGTTTCCGGAATCCATAGCGCGGAGGTCACTCCGGTCGTTACATCTCGTCGTGCTTGAGATCAGAATGCTACAACAAATAGAAGTCAGTGGAACGTGACGGTAATTTTGTGAGTCACTGTCTTGAAGACGCATGTGACCTGTGTTTTCTTTTCCAATCACTAGGAACAGTTTTCTGTTCAAGGGACCTACGGTTTACATGTAGTTAAAATCGGAGCTAACTCAGCTGAAAATTCTGAATAGAAGCTGACTGGTATTCCATTTGACTATCGAGACTTGATTGATTTTATCGATGTTCTTAGTTTCTCAACGTCACTGGCACTAATATATACTACATACCATATCACACATCTTTGCAACGGTGCTATAAAAATTGAGGCAGTATATGTGTATTTTCCTCAGGAAATGTATGTTTGATAATAGAGTTAAATATTTCTGCATCTGACTCGCTGTTCTCAATTCTAGCTCCTATTTCACCCATGAGCGTCTCGACATTAACTTGGGTATCACGGACAGCCTTCACATCTGTCCAGAATGTCTCCGGATTTTGTGAGAATTCATTCAAGAAAATTCTACTACTATAGTCACTGAATGCTTCTCACATTGTCCTCTTGACACCCAAACACGTTCCATTCAGCATCTCTCTATCTGTAGCAATATGCCTTGTTTTACTCCTATTACACAGTAGTCACTCTTCCTTTAGAAGTTTCTTTGCGCTGAGTGTATGACATGGAGCGTCCATCCCGTCGTGAAGTGTCTTCTCGGTGCACATCGATCCAGTGGATGGTGAATTATTCTTCCTAACTTCTTCTACGAGGGCTAGTTTATTGAAGTCCGATCGATCGCGAAATGAAAGTCGCAGTAAAACTCCGATGAAGCATTGTGCAGCTCTGAGTGCACAGTGAGCTCGTAAAGATGCCTTGAACACCTGAGTCTCGCGCCACTACTGAAGCGCATGCTGTCACTCAATTTCTTCACGCTGTGGGGTTCAACCTGATTTACATGATGTCGTTGAGGTGTTCCAAGAACCCATCAGGTTTGTCAGGCCCACGGAGCCAAATGATGAACTTATCGTCAGCATATCGAAAGAAACAACTAGACTTTATTGGCGCCGTGTCTATGGTAACATCCTCCGAGTTCTCCATACAGAGTTTTGCAGCAGTTGGATTTACCTATTCCAACGTCGTTGTCGTCGTTGTTGTTGTTTTTGGGGGAAGAGACCAAACTGCGAGGTCATAGGTCTCATAGGATTAGATAAGGAGGGGGAAGGAAGTCGGATGTGCCCTTTCAAAGGAATCATCCCGGCATTTGCCTGGAGCGATTTAGGGAAATCACGGAAAACCTAAATCGGGATGGGGGGACGCGGGATTGATCCAACGTCGTCCATATGACCGTAATACTGGCCGCTATACGGAAGATAAGAAGTCGTAAAAGTGAGTTAAGTAGCTCGACCACGTCAATTACAAGGATCTGCGATACTAGGTCCAAGGGTTCTTTGATAGGTACATTCGCCACCACATAAAAACTGACCATAATGTCACCTCAAGTCGAAGACGGTTAATTCGGCTGATAAAATCTGCTGAGTATTTAACATGATGTTTGCAGAATATCGCTTGTGGAGCGAGGAGATTGCTCAAGTACTTCGTCAGCTGGTATGTTGGAGAACCAGTCGTGGATACGATGAGGCGGAATGGCGTCCTATGAGTGTGGATTTTCGGTAAATCGCTGTAGGTGGTCTAGGTGCCTATGGGAGAAGGTTTCTGGCCACACCGTCTTACACGTGAGAGCAGCTGAGAAATTCCGATGCCTTCCTTATAATTCTAGATGTTGGGTCGAGTGTGAGTTCCCAGTAAGTAACTTTGTCCAGTAGCAGATCTTTGTATCATAGAACTGCATATTTCATAATTAGGACTGCATTTTCCCTTGTCAGCGGCAAGGACAACAATGCTTTCGTCACTGCGTAGTGCTCGAAGGCCACGTCGCGCGGCCTGGCCATGTTGGGCGATGGTAACGTTGATTTCGTTAGAATACGACTCATTTCAGGTCGTATTTAGTCCACTGTTCAATTTAGGAGCTTGCCGATTGCCTGTTCGACACCACTTGTTATTCCACAGACAGGAATGTCCCGCGGCGAAGGTGCGAAATTAAGTCCTTTCTTAAATACCGACGTTGCACCCGTATCTGTCTATATCTCTTTCCTTCAAGTTGATGACTGTGTATTCCGAAGATCTGCGGTCCGCACGGTGTTGTTGTTGTCCAAGATGGCTGGAATTTCCTTTCTGGTTGTTTGTAGTTCTTTTTTATGAAGACTTTGATGGGTAATCGTAGCTGTGTTGATCCAGTCCAAATAAGTGAGTGTCCTTGGTAGTTGTACGAGGTGCTATCCAAAATTTTCGGGACTGGTGCTGGCGTATGTTGAAAACCTTACCTTAGGTCACCGTCACCCTCGAAGTAGTTCCCATCTGCATGTACACACCCGTCCCAGCGCTTCTGCCACTGGTCAAACGTTTTCTGGAAGTCCTGGTCTTTGAGGGTGTTTATCACCGCCAACGATGATACTTGAATCCTCTCTAGAGTGTCGAACCGACGGCCTTTCAACATGGATTTCAGTTTTGGGAATAGCGCGAAGTTGCAAGGTGCCAAATCTGGTGAGTACGGTGGGTGGGGTACAACCGGCATGTTGGTTTTTGCCAAAAAGGTCGTGGTGAGCAAGGACGTGTGACAGGGCGCGTTGTCGTGATGCAGCAGCTAGTTCCCTTGACGCCAAGTTCAGGCCGTCGTCGCAGCAGGTTTCCCCGGAGCCGTCGCAAAACGTCACTGTAGTACGCGGAATTCACCTTTTGGTTGGGTGGGACGAATTCTTTGTTCACAATTCCCTTTGTATCAAAGAAAACGATGATCATGCTCTTCGCTTTGCTCTTCACCTCTCTCGCTTTTTTTCGGTCTTGGAGAGCCTGGGCTCTTCCACTGGGACGATTGTTGCTTTGTCTCTGGGTCATAACCGTAAATCCAGCTCTCATCGCCGGCGATAACCCGTGACAAGAAGGTCTGATCATCAGATGCGGTGTGACGAAGGTCCGTGCACACTTCAACACGCTGTGCCTTCTTATCAGCAGTTAAGATCCTTGGCACAAATTTTGCGGTGACACGATGCATGCCCAATTCATCAGTCAACATTCGTTGACATGTCCCATAGCCAATACCCACTTCATCCGCAAAGTCTTGAATGGTTCGACGTCGATCCGTACGAGGCAATTGTTCATGTTTGGAAACAATGTCTGGCGTTGTGCGGCTAACGGGCTTTCCAGTGTGAGCATCAACTTCGACGTCTGTAAGGCCGGCCCTGAACCCAGCATGCCACTCAAACACACGTGTACAACTCATGCCCTGTTCCCCAAACAATTGTTGAATCATTGCAAGGGTCACCGTAGCACTTTCCCGAGATTCGCACAGAATTTGATACACACGCGCAGTTCTGTTCGCAGAGCCATCGAAAAATCGCCACACACCAAACACAGAGTATTACGGAAATCACTGTGGACACGCAACACGCCGGCTGGAGTGGCCGAGCGGTTCTAGGCGCTACAGTCTGGAAACACGCAACCGCTACGGTCGCAGGTTCGAATCCTGCCTCGGGCATGGATGTGTGTGATGTCCTTAGGTTAGTTCAGTTCAAGTAGTTCTAAGTTCTAGGGGACTGATGACCTCAGAAGTTAAGTCCCATAGTGCTCAGAGCCATTTGAACCATTGAACACGCAACACGTCAGCTGAATGTTACTCAGCCCACTGACTCAACAGATATGCAGCTCTCGCCACCTAGCGGTGCAAAGACCTACTACTCCTACTTTCCAGATGGCAGCACGAGTGCCGAAAAATTTGGATTCTACCTGGTATACGCAAGGCCATAAGAGGATGTCCATTTGCACGTCAACGGCATCAACAGTAAGATCTAGTTCACCATGGAGACAGAAAAAGACAATGCATTGTCCTTTCTCGACGTCCTCGTCTGCCGCCTTGGCCACCGCATCCATGGAAAGCCTACCGACACCGACCTGTACTTGCACACCATCAGCCATCATCACCTGGCACAGATCGGCATTGTGTTACAAACATTGGTGCATCGTGGAGGAATGATATCAGATGCTGGTAACCTACCACGTGAGCTGAGCCACCTACAGAAGGTCTTTTGGAAAAACGGCTATGACGTTCATCAAATAAATGAAGCAATTTCAAGCAAGAATCACAGTACACCGACGAAAGCAGGAAAGGGAAACTTGCTTTCTTGCCGTTCTGTGGCTCTCTGTCTGGCAAGGTAAGCCGGCTGTTGAAAAGATACGAGATCAAATGGATCTTCAGGAGTCCGACATCAATTCGTCAATTACTGAGCCAGCGCAGCAGGTCTTAGAACACATCGGATCTACAACGTAGGTTGCAAGAACGGCCAGCTCTACGTCGAACAAACAGTACGAGGTGTGGCTAGAAAAAAACCGGACTAGTACTGGTGAAACAATAAAACGAATGCAATAAGGCTGAAAGTCGCGTGGCCTGTCACGTGACTCTCGCTCCGCCTACTGCTCGAGTTTCATCTGCCTCCTGCACTCAGTCTGCCCGTGGCGTCTGTTTTAAGTAGTTGACGTTTTGTCTGTGCGTCGGAAAATGTTGAGTGTACAGAAAGAACAGCGTGTTAACATCAAATTTTGTTTCAAACTAGGAAAATCTGCAAGTGAAACGTTTGTAATGTTACAACAAGCGTACGGTGATGATTGTTTATCGCGAACAGAAGTGTTTGAGTGGTTTAAACGATTTAAAGATGGACGCGAAGACACCAGTGATGACACTCGCACTGGCAGAACATTGTCAGCAAAAACTGATGCAAACATTGAACAAATCGGTAAACTTGTTCGACAAGATCGCCGTTTAACAATCAGAGCAGTGTCTGAGTTAACAGGAGTTGACAAGGAAAGTGTCGAACAAGTTTACCGATTTTTTCAATGTTTGCATCAGTTTTTGCTGACAATGGTCTGACAGTGCGAGTGTCATCATTGGTGTCTTCGCGGCCATTTTTAAATCGTTTAAACCACTCAAACACTTGTGTTCGCGATAAGCAGTCATCGCCGTACACTTGTTGTAACATTACAAACGTTTCACTTGCAGATTTTCCTAGTTTGAAACAAAATTTGATGTTAACACGCTGTTCTTTCTGTACACTCAACATTTTCCGACGCACAGACAAAACGTCAACTACTTAAAACAGACGCCACGGGCAGACTGAGTGCAGGAGGCAGATGAAACTCGAGCAGTAGGCGGAGCGAGAGTCACGTGACAGGCCACGCGACTTTCAGCCTTATTGCATTCGTTTTATTGTTTCACCAGTACTAGTCCGGTTTTTTTCTAGCCACACCTCGTATGCACTGCGCAACCACGCAGGAAGTAGAACGGTAGGTTTTGTCACTTACGCTACCCCGATAAATCCGGTTTAGCTGAGCATTCTTCAGAAAACGGTCAGATGATAAAAACTGGTGAAACTTCTGTCGTGGTTCACACTAACGGCCTCTAGGACTATCTAATATTAGAAGTCACTGAAATAAAAATCAGTTATATCACCCTTAACAGAGTGGCCTGCAGCTCAGGGCGGCGTGGAATGTGCGGTTGAAGCGTACACGTGGAACGCCGCGTCAACGTATGGCCGTACACGGCGGTGCTGCGAGCAGCAATGACGTCTCAGCCGGCAGAGAGTGAATATACGAGGGTGAGTCAAATGAAAACCTTAAATATTTTTTAAATATTATGTATTGTGCAGAAGTGGTACTAAGCTGTATCACTTTCCAACACAATCTCTCCCACGCTCAATGCAAGTCCTCCAGCGCTTACAAAGTGCATAAATTCCTTTAGAAAAGAATTTAGTGGGTAGTCCGCGCAGCTGCTCATGCACCGCATGGCGTATCTCTCCATCAGAACGGAACTTCTTTCCTCCCATTGCGTCTTTGAGTGGTCCAAACATATGTAAATCACTTGGGGCAAGGTCTGGCGAGTATAGTGGATGAGGAAGACACTCAAAATGCAGGTCTGTGACTGTTGCAACTGTTGTACGGGCCGTGTGGGGCCTTGCATTGTCATGTTGCAAAAGGACACCTGCTGACAGCAATCCAAGTCGCTTTGATTTAATTGCAGGCCGCAGATGATTTTTTAGGAGATCTGTGTATGATGCACTGCTGACAGTAGTCCGTCTGGACATGTAATGCGCCAAAATGACACCTTTTTCGTCGCAAAAGAGAGTCAGCATAACCTTCCCTGTTGATGATTCTATTCGAAACTTCTTTGGTTTTGGTCATGAGGAATGGCGCCATTCCTTGCTCGCTCCCTTCCTTTCGGGTTGATGGAAGTGAACGCAGGTTTCGTCTCCAGTAAAGTTTCTTGCAAGGAAGCCATCACCTTCTCGTTCAAAGCGCCGAAGGAGTTCTTCACAAGCATCAACACGTCGTTCTCTCATTTCAGGAGTCAGCTGCTGTGGCACCCATCTTGCTGACACTTTCTGAAACTGGAGCACATCATGCACAATGTGGTGTGCTGGCCCATGACTAATCTGTAAACATACTGCAATGTCATTCAGTGTCACTTGGCGGTTTTCCTTCTCTATGGCTTCAACTGCTGCAATGTTCTGTGGAGTCACAACTCGTTATGCCTGACCTGGACGAGGAGCATCTTCCACTGAAGTCACATCATTTGCGAACTTCTCAATTCTAGACAAACATGCATCACCGTACCGAACCTTCATTCGTCGATGAATTTCAATAGGTTTCAAACCTTCACTACGCAAAAACCGAATAACAGAACGCTGTTCTTCCGTGGTGCAAGTCACAAGTGGGGCGGCCATCTTTATACTGATACTGCGACGGTTTGTGTGCATCTGCACTATGTTGCCACCTACAGGCCATTCTGCACGCTGTTTGTAGCACGCTTACCAAATTACAGGATAACGGCGCGAAATTTCGATTTGTTATTACAAATTTAAGTTCTTCATTTGACTTACCCTCGTAAGTGCTTACCAGGAGCCCACTGTCAGTCGTACTACTTAACAATGGACAAGTAGTGTTTGGACAAAAGCTCGAGTAATTTGAATCACTTTACGCGGCTGGAAACTCTAAAACTTTTTATTCGATGCTTTTATAGTTTGACCTCGTGGTAGTCACAGTTTAAACGGCCTTTATAACAGCTAAATTCAGTCTACCACAATATTCGCTTCAGGATGTAGCAGGAAAAGTATGGCAGCCTTCCCTTCTTTGAAGTATTTCCGAGGAGGAAGGTTAATAGTACATTGGGACATGAAGTTTATAGGAAGCCAATTCGTACTGATTGGTATCTTCAGGCTGATATTTGTCACTATCCGGCTTAGCGTGAAGAGGCACTTCACAACGTGGTTCATAACCCCTATATGATCTGAGATCTTGAAAGTTTATCAGCTAAGATACCACACCTCGAAGTCCTTCTTCCACAGAATAATTATAATGAAAGACATATTAGACGTGCGTTTCGCTATCGACCAACCGTGAATTACGTGAGCGATGAAAATAGCGAGGTTGCACCTACGTCTACGGCCTTTTTGGTTCACGCAGGTAGCATTTACAACGGGATTGGTCGTGTTCTACGGAAAAATGATCTAAAGTGTATTTATAGACCTCCATCTAAGATAACGACTGTTTTAGGGTTATATTAATTTGCGTAAGGCGGCTGTCCGCCACATCTCCTGCTGTTGTGGCATGTTATACACTGGCCAAAACATCAGGGCTGTGGAGGAACGTCGCAGCGGGTATAAGCGTCACAAATGCTTGCAACAGAGAAGCAAATGTGATATTGCTCAACACTGCCTGAGCACCGGCCATTCCACTCACTATAACAACACAGAAGTTCTAAAAAAAATGGCTCTGAGCACTATGGGACTCAACTGCTGAGGTCATTAGTCCCCTAGAACTTAGAACTAGTTAAACCTAACTAACATAAGGACATCACAAACATCCATGCCCGAGGCAGGATTCGAACCTGCGACCGTAGCGGTCTTGCGGTTCCAGACTGCAGCGCCTTTAACCGCACGGCCACTTCGGCCGGCACAGAAGTTCTAACTAGTAGGGAAGTGTTATGAAAGGAAACAGTTGAGACGAAATTAGCAAGTGCTTTCGTGAGACTGCCTGTTCGACACCACCTATTATTTCAAAGACAGGAATGTACATCTCTAAATAGAGATGGAAGGTTTTCATTAAATTCTGCTCACTCCCCGGTCAAACAACTGAGGGACTGAATTAATGCTGCTCGCTCACGCGGGGAACCGAAACAAAACTCGGTTCGACATTTGTTTTCTCATGAACACAGACGTTTTCCTTCGTGGGAGAATAGAGCTAGTGAAAGAGAAATATCACGAGTGGTTTTAGTGTCTTCCGCTATGTTCTTTATCTTGGTCAGTCAATGGTTCTAAGTCGAAGTACATAGCATACGTTGGTACTTCCATCAGCGAAATGCAGTCATCTTGTTGACGCATTCTATATAGCACTCACTCCGTCTTCAGGCCACGAGTGCCCCACTGGGACCATCCGACTGTCATGTCATCCTCAGGGAGGACGCGGATAGGAGGGGCGTGGGGTCAGCACACCGCTCTCCCGGCCGTTATGATGGTATTTTTGACGAAGCCGCTACTATTCGGTCGAGTAGCTACTCAATTGGCACCACGAGGCTGAGTGCACCCCAAAAAATTGCAACAGCGCATGGCGGCCAGGATGGTCACCCATCCAAGCGCCGACCACGCCCGACAGCGCTTAACTTCGGTGTTCCCACGGGAACCGGTGTATCCACTGCGGCAAGGCCGTTGTGCATTCTATATAAGTAATATAATAATTTTAAAAACTATAAGCGTTGGTCAATACAGGCTCCAAAATTCCGTCAGAGCTATGAGCACCGCGTGATCTTAACCTTGCATTGTATAAAGTAAAGGATGCAATACAATTAAGCTATAAATAGCCGTAAATCGCTTATAGAACTATTAAAATATGACAAATTCATTAAACGAGTAGTACGGTCATAAAATATTAGCAAAAAGTTGCGAAATCATTATAAAATTCTCTTACCCTTCCACTAGCTGAAAACTGTATTCATGTGTGACGCGGTAGTCAGTTGGTGCTTAGTCTGTGCGTCATTTTCTTTACTCCCACACAGTTCAGTGGCAGAGCAGTTTTGCAAACTGTAGACTCTTTAGTAAGGTTTTTATCGTAATTCGTATCTTCGTAAATCATTTGAGTCGAATGCCTATGGTACAGGGTTACCGTACCTCACCTGCCCTTGCTTCTCCAGCTGAACCAGAGTTTGTGTTCTGCTGACATCGGGTCGACGAGAGGCAACTCTCTAAACCGGGAACGTGCATTTTCCTCAGGCTTCGAAAACCATAGAAAGGCACAGTGTGCACTAAGTCCAATTTATTTAAGTTATCCCCAGCTACTATTTACAAAATATCGGTACAGCCCTCTATCCCAAATTGCTGTTCTTAATTTTTTGTTATCCATGCGTCTGTCTCAATTGTAACAACTGCGAAGAGCATCTAGTATTTACGGACAACTCTGCTTTGATCGTAAAATTCAGTCTTTATAACGTTCTTCGTGGCATTAGCGTCCGCGAAAGAAGCTTATAGATGATTAAAGAAGCTGTTATTGCGCTTCTCTCTCCGCTATTGACCAGATGCACGGTCCAGTTACAGCAGCAGCAGCTGGCAGCTGTTACATGTCTCCCTAGCCCCTCTGTTCGCACAACAACGCAACCAAGCAACATGTGTCTGCGTATATTCGCATAGTGTGTTGCCTCCCACGTCCAGTGAAGCGTGGAAAGCTCCCTGACTGCACGATGCAGATAGCCAATAACTAGTGTTGAACGAAAGCGCTGAGTTTTGTCCCAGAATCAACAATGCTTTCAGTTGATCAGTATCGGTTAAGAAGTGAAATGTATTGTAAAGTGATACTGACAGCATGCGAGAGTAATTGGAATTTGAACAAGGAGTAACACAAGGAAATAGGGAAACTGTGCGTGGGACATTAATTTCTAGAGGCTGCTTTGAAATTATACTAGCCCAAGTGCACAGTGTCAGTTGTATTTCGATAGAATATTCTTCGCAATGGTAGCATGGCTAAATACGGGTGGTAAGATAACCAATTGCTTCCACTTGTTCTAAGCAGCGTTATACATGACATGAAAAATGCACGCTGCAAAAGTTATTTGTTAACTTAAAACAGTATCTAGTTTATTTACATCACCAGCTATTTGCTGATGATCGAATAGTCACAGCACGAGACGGGGAGGATGCAAATTATAAATATAACCAGTCAGCAATGGAATACAGCAAAAGGGAATCTAACTAACAGAAAGCAGAATAAATCACTAATGACTCAGATGACTTATACATAGAGGAGAAGGGAAGAAAATTACGAAGGTCAGTAGTTTCTCTTATTTGGGATTCATTTTGGAGATGGTGGGAATATAAGAGGCAAAAATTAATAAAAGAAATAGCAGTGGAAGGAAGGTCAATGAGATAGTCAACTCAGTCTCATGGAGGAGAAATGTGATAAACCGAACCAAAAGAATCATACCTAAATCGATAGTAGAGAGCATAGTTTTGTATGGAGTGGAGACTTGGACTGCTAATCTGAAACACGTAAAAAAACTGCAAGCAGTAGAAATGGACTTCTGGAGATGATCAGCAAGACAAAAGAAGAAACTACGAAACGATCAAGACAATGTAAGTAAGGGATAGAATACACGACGTGATGGAAAGAAGGAAGTTACAATGGTACAGGCATGTAAGAAGAATTGAGGAAACCAGAATACCGAAAATTAACCTAGAAAGGAAACCGGAAGGAAATAAGAGAGGAGGACGCCATATGACCACCTGGCTCCAAAATGTAAAATTAACAATGAGAAGACTTGGCGCAGAGAAAGAAGATACACAAGATCGAAATCTGGAGGGACATCCTGAGGAGATAATTTAAGATATTTACGGGTATTTTGTGTATTGGAGAAAAAACTTTGTATAGAGAACAATCTCAGTAAAAAAAATAAAAACGATACAGTATATCTGAGCAGATTTCGAACTTGCACGAGTGTCAATCAGGACAACGAATTTTACTTTATTTTCTTTTTCTTTTCCGGCCGCGGTGGCCGAGCGGTTCTAGGCGCTCAGTCCGGAACCGCGCGACTGCTACGGTCGCAGGTTCGAATCCTGCTTCGGGCATGGGTGTGTGTGATGTCCTTAGGTCAGTTAGGTTTAAGTAGTTCTAAGTTCTTGGGGACTGATGACCACAGATGTTAAGTCCCATAGTGCTCAGAGCCATTTGAACCATTTTATATTTTTCTTTCAGACGGATTCATAACTTCAACTAGGCATTGGCTCTTCGCCAAAGTTACCAAAATCCATTACGAATAAAACAGGAGTCCCTGGACTGTAGTCTGCTATACAGAATATCAGGCTGCTTCGCGTGTGAGCAAGACCAGAAGTTTCCACAGCCTTCTCGATACTGGAGTTCACATTCCACGCCGAACTGTCGCACTTCAAATGTCGATATGCGCATGTCCTACTCAGTGTACACAATGTATCTAATGATTTCTGTTGTTTTATTGTATTACTCTACTTTGAGTAGAATCACACTGCAAGGCTGCTACTGGTAAGATGGTGTGTCACGTTTCATTTGTATCACAACTTGAATTTCTCTTAGCAGACATTTATGTAAACCATGATGAGAGTGAAATGTATATTGTATTATTAACCTGTTACTCAATCATTGCAATTGAACTGATAAGAATGTCTGTTTCCTGTACTGATGAAAAATACTTTTTTTAATTTTACTACACAATTCTCAGATTTGTCATTTCCTACAGGTATGCCACTGATAGAATGTGGGATATAGTTTCGATTTTGTACGTGGGTACACACGGAGACGATTATAATCGCACAAAAAGTGAAACAATGCCACTCAGTATATTATGCTATCGACGAATGTAAATAAAAATCAAGAACTCCATGGAATCTCCTGAAAACCACCAAACAAATGTTTGGTTCCAGAATGAGATTTTCACTCTGCAGCGGAGTGTGCGCTGATATGAAACTTCCTGGCAGATTAAAACTGTGTGCCCGACCGAGACTCGAACTTTGCCCGTGAAAGGCAAAGGTCCCGAGTTCGAGTCTCGGTCGGGCACACAGTTTTAATCTGCCAGGAAGTTTCAAATGTTTGGTTACTTAGCTGACGAGCCACACCCTTCTGGATGGAGGCAGCGAGTGTACCTCTGCCTGCAACCCGGATAAAATTTACGTCATGTGATGATACGCTACAGAAAACGTACCAAGGACTATTATCTTGAACTTCACACTATGAACACCTCTGAGAGCTTGTGTCCACATAGTTTCGTTACCAGAATCAGTACATTCTTGTTTCGAACTAACGGTGATGTCACATGGCGTTGCTAATGGCAATGTTTGGTTATATGAGGGTAGTTCGTCCTTTAAAGGTAATTACAGGATCAGAGTTTTGCAGTAAGTACCCTTCATAAACTTTGTCACCGGAATACGGCAGCGAGTAAACAATCTGAAGAAGAAGCATCGTTGGGCGTTCCCCATATGCAAACGTAACGTGCTGTGAAATTGAATTTGTTAAACTTCTTCGTTGCTCGTCTTCATTGCGGCTTGCAAGATTTTACTTAGAAAATTACCGCCGTATTTCCGTAGAATTTGTTTACAGCATTCTAAGTGTTCTGTTCTGGCGAGCACACATTGCATAGAACTCCTTGCTCAAATCGTAAATGCAATGCATGGGTAGACGCTGAGTAGATGTTGACAACTTCCATGTCCAAAATCATCTTTGATTGTCCCTGTAGACGAAATCTGTTAATTTGATACTTGTTACTGGGGTATGTTCAATGGGGGCAACCTATTGAGTTAGTTCAGATACTATTTTCTTGGTTTGTGCACCGTGATAATGCTTTCTCAGCCACACTATCGACTGTAAACTTAGTGCACTCGGCAATACTGGTAATTATTGTAAATAATTACAACGGGAAAAAAGTTCTGTGACCTAAAGCGTACATTCATGCGAAATGACCATCTTTAGCCCATTAAAAATTAGTGAAACACCGTCTTATACACCTTCAGACGTCGATATTTAGAGCAAATATCATTTTCAACAAGAACTGAAAAGCTCTTTGTTTGAAACAACGGCACAAATGTAGTTGGGCTCCATTTAGTCAAGACTTTTCTAGAGAGCGTAATGCTATGTGGAAGGGAACCGTGGACGATAGGAGAAGTAGACAAGAAAAGTATTGAATCTATAGTTGTAGTACTACCAAAAAATGGTAAGAATATCATAAGTCGGCAGAGTTACCAGCTAAGACGTTCAGCTATCAATAGATTTGTGGAATATTTAGGTACTTAAGTTATGTTGACGGAAATGGAAATCCTATATATCACACAATATCGAGATGTTCAATACACAACGATTACGGTACTGGCCTGCGTCAAGGCGTCTCTCTGCGATTTTATCATACGATGATAATCGATCTGATATCGATGAGGGAAGCTTTCATCACGGAGGACGTGCTCCGCAGCGCACGAGCGCGCGCGAGCACACACACACACACACACACACACACACACACATTTGCAGCAGAAACGTATGCGCTTCTTGAGCCAACTGGGTACACAACGCATGTGCCGACGGGGTCTCAAAATGTGAGCTCAGTGCATTTTCATTAGTATCCGGCTGAAGATGGCTAGAAAAATCTGCTCCGAAATATCGCGTCAGCGTGTTGCCATATACACTGGCGAGCATTCAGTTTGTCTTCAACAAGTACAAAAGTCAGTCCCGTTGATTTATTGAATATGTCCTCACACCATGATTCCAGGTCGTCTATGAACACGTGGACATCGATCTGAAAGCCACAAAGAGAAGCGAGACTCGATGCTGGACACCACAGAACGCCTCTCCGTGTCCCTGTTGACTCTCGTTCTACACCATGAACGTTCCTGTTGTCAGTGGTGTTGTGTCAGGGTTAAATATCCCACGCTAATTCGAAATATCGACGCAGCTTCCAATAATCCGTGTCCAGAGGTTCATGGTGATACTCTTCCTGCAGTCTCTTTTGATATTTCAGCTGTTGGCTTTTCGTCAGGGCGCTACGATCCATTCGAGGTGTGGTCATTCCAGGAGGATCGGTGGCTGCTCTACTTGCCTGTTGTTCATCTTATTACGGCTCTTTCTGGAGTCACCGCACTACTGACAATGGTCTGTAGGGTCTGTCTGTGTGATGTGTCGCATCTTCGTTAGTTGCGCAGAGCGCCTGAGAGACAATGGATGGGTTGTCGGAGCTCCTTTCACAAAGTCAACCGAACTAGAGGGAAAATACTCCTTGAACTCCCTGCGGACACATTAATCGAATTGAGTAGATTGCCAGGCGCTACAGATCTGTTACAGAAATAGAAAGTTTATCGATTTTAATCACTTGTTTATAGAATCCGAATGAGATTTATTTCATGAACCTTTTTTCCTCAGAGGAAGTGATGTCTTACTCTTGGCTTGATTATTATCTAATTCTGCAGTCGAAACGAAGGCAGCTCGGTAAATGGTTTGTTTGCGAATGTATGTTTACTGAGAACTTTTTGCTTTTAGTATCGTATGCTGTAAACTATAATTATGATACATCTTGTATAAAGTGCTATTTAAAGAAGATGTACTGCTGATCTCCATTTCTCGTCTACCACCTGCACGTAAAACACAAGAAAGCGAGTACTGCTGGTTAATGTCTCATTAACAGCCGAAGAACATTTATTTGATACTTTTTTTTAGTTTCCTTCTTGATAAAAGATTATTTGTGAAAGTCAAAGATAAGTGGGACACACTGTATAAGAGATTAAAAGTTCCTGCCTGTAATATGAATAACGTCGTGTTCGAGAGTCATTTTTCCTCTTTATCGCCTTATCCTCTGCCTTTCGTTTCACGCATCTCTTAGTCGATCAACCACAGGTTCTTCTGTTGTCTTGGATGATTATTTCTATCTGTAATATTTTCTACACATTTTCACTGTGCTTACATATCGTATTAGGGAAACATTTGGAGGGGTGTATCTCAGAAACTGCTTCCATGTAACATTGAAGCAGAAGCTTTTTTTTTTTTTTTTTTTAATAACATTCAATAGTGGTTTGGTTTCCTACAGACATCTATAAGAATTCATCTGTTCCACAGGTACTCATTTTGTGCTGCACTCCTACGTGCACTTTGGCAGTTTTTAATTGGGTATTAACACAGAGATAATTCATGTAATAACCTAAATAATTAATGCAATTAACTTCTCCCATCACTTCGATCATTAGAAAATTTCTTATTGAGCCGTGGGTGGCTCGTGTTCCCGTCATCATGTATTTCACACCCTGTTTTTAACATACTTCCACCTCACTACGTTAATTTAAATTACTGCAGTCACTGAGTTGCTACTTTGCCTGACTGAGATCGGCGCTAGCAGCGCGTATCGATATATTCCCCCTCGTGGTACCTTTGCTCGACTGCGGTTACTTCCGGGACGTTGTCTGTCGTAAGAGAGGGTTCGGATAGCGAGTTCGGGTCTGACAGTCAGCTGGAACGTGTCTGGAGCGCTTGTCTCGACCTGCCAGTCGGGGAGTTGCAATGCGGCACTAGTGCAGTCGGGTTCGTGCAGTGAGGTCTGCGTCGATATGGTTCGCCCGACCCCTGCCGCCACGCATCACTTGAGGCAGACACGGTCTTGGTGGATTATCGGTCGCTCGTCCTACCGGACGACGCGTTTTGGCTCGCCGATCTTCATGAGTCGGCTGTGTGTCTGTGTTCATCGACTCCCGATATGTCTTCGTGTGCGCTTAGTAACTGTTGTGTATCGTTCAGGTCTTCGTGCATGTGTTTGTCACCTTGTGTGTGCAGTTGGCATTAGTTCCACTGACGACTATTTTAAATGTTGGCGGCATTCTGAGGACTAGGGAAGTTATCTCCGCGCAGTGCAGTCGGCTGGGTCCACTGAAGGTCCCTGTGCAGTGTCGGAGCGTGTGTGGAGCTGTCCGATCGCTACGAGCTTCGTGGTTCACCGACCCAGGACATCAAAATTGAGTAGTGGTTTCAACTACCCAAACCACGGCCATTCATGTTGCGGTGGTTCGTTTCGGTGGTTTGCTGTTGGGGAGGTTTACCTGTGGGCAACACCGAGTGTTTCTGCTGCTAAAATTTAGCCGCCATTCGGTGCAATTAACTATTTTGGTTGACTACAATTCGAGTGTACCATTGGAATTTTCTGTCTTTTGACCGTTAGTGTTCTGGTTACCTGCCCTGGGCACTGACGTAAGTTCAGGCAGTGTTCTTTTGGGGGAAGTTAACTATATTACCGTGTTTCAAATTCAAGTGTACCAGCGGAATTTTCTGCCTAGTGGCCGTTAGTGTTCCGGTTACTTGCCCTGGCCACTAACGTCATGTCAGGCAGCGTCCTTTCCTCTTCTGTTTTCGCTGTCCAACGTGGTGTGTAATTTTGACAGGATATACATACTACATTGTGGATTATCACGTTTGTAACCTTTTTTGTTTGAGTTCTCATGTTCTGATTGATGGGAAGCAAGTCGTCGTGTGAAACTGTGGCTGTCCCCTGGTTGGGTTCAGACGGATCAAGTGAAGTTGGGATCACCAGCTGTCTCGCCCAAGTGAATGAGGGCAGATCGACTTCCCTGGAGGCTTC
This sequence comes from Schistocerca serialis cubense, assembly GCF_023864345.2. Lineage (NCBI taxonomy): Eukaryota > Metazoa > Arthropoda > Insecta > Orthoptera > Acrididae > Schistocerca > Schistocerca serialis. The sequence goes on from NC_064644.1 coordinate 522,514,247, forward strand.
TGAGTGCCGTTGTCTTTATTGTCTTTCCCACCGGTGTTTAATTATCTGTTTTCAGCTACGTATCTTACAGTTATTTTTTCTTTTTCTCTTAAAAATTATGCAAAATTAATTGTGGGCTTTCAGTCTTGCAACCATATTCTTAAAATTATCTTCCGAACTTGAACATTGCGGCCTTCTGCCTTTAGAAGATTATGGTAACATGTTTTAAAATGATGAAACTTCCTTGTGGCCTTCAGCCATTGGTGTTGCACCTTGCATATGTTTGTTCTATCTCCTTTGCCTTGATGCTTTCCACTTAGCCGTAATATATGTTTTTTTAATTTATTTTATTTGCTTTTTTTTAATTGCATTTTTATTTTGTTGATTTTTTTTAAGATTTCTTGTTTGGAGGCCTTCAACTGTGAAAGAGTTGCATTTGGTAAAGGTTCCGCCATGTTCCGTTTTGACTATAAATGTGTTATTAAATTACAATAAATTACAATTAGAATGTGAAACTGACCTGAACGTTATTAGCCCTTTCCACAACCTTAACTACCTGTTTTGCCCAGCGGGTTTAGCGGGCGTTTCACTTATCTCGAAATCCTTTCCATAAAAGCTTTAGTTCCTGATTTTTCTTCAGATATTTTCAATAACATTTTCAAAACATAGTTCCATATCTTTAGTAGGTCATTTTCCATTTGCGACAATTTTGTTTGTGACTAGCATACTATTCCCTTCAGTAGGTAAAACACAATTTTTGTTTCATAACAATATTGGCATTTTCCAGCATTGAGCTGAAGTGTCTTCCAAATTTTGTAAAGTATCACTGTAGCGTGACGCTGTTGTTTGGCCCCGTTGTTTCTAATGACAGGCTGTCTCCAGAATTTTTTTTAGAGAGTCATTTCTTTGTTTCGGTTTACTGAAATACGTTGGATTTCTAGTTATTCTCGTTTTCATTAAAATCACTACTTTGTTTACTTCAGCTGTACTCTTTCGTCGCCAACAAATGCTACATGAGTCTGAAGTGCTAGATTTATTTTTTCAACTAGCAGTTTTATCTGAAAAATTTTGGCGATTGTTAAGAAGATTCTTCTGCTGCTCCTTCTCCTAAAAAGCTTTCCGTTATCAGTTTTTATCTAGACCTGAAAGTACAGGAAGTAGCTGATATGGTGCTTTCTGTGGTGCGACTGCTGTTGGCCTACCACAGTGATCACTACAGTTTTGTTATTAACGTTCTTTTGTTTATCTTGGTTTTGGTTCAAAATGGTTCAAATGGCTCTGAGCACTATGGTACTTAACATCTATGGTCATCAGTCCCCTAGAACTTAGAACTACTTAAACCTAACTAACCTAAGGACAGCACACAACACCCAGCCATCACGAGACAGAGAAAATTCCTGACCCCGCCGGGAATCGAACCCGGGAACCCGAGCGTGGGAAGCGAGAACGCTACCGCACGACCACGAGATGCGGGCTCTTGGTTTTGAAAAGGATAATGACCTCCTATTACATGTTAAATAAATGTGGCAATGTAAACCTAAGAAGAAAGTATCTATGACTTCCTATATGGGAAACGAGAGGAGCCTCTAAAAATAATTAAAAAATCAAACGAGGCATGTCGTACAAACAGTGGATTACGTATTTGGTGATTCTGAACATAGTATGATTTTCTTGGCAGTATAAGAGAAGCTGCCAGTGGTCAAAATAGACTCGAAAAGTAACATCACTGTATTTTATTCAGGAAATGGGTCCATAAGCGTTAGTGCTTCACAGAGCACATCATTGAATGTGGATACAGTAGACTACTCAGGCGAAGTATATAAGCACGAAGTCGTCGTCGTGTACCGAACAAGACTAAACCTAAGACCAAAGCAGCGAGAAAGTCGCGAAACTGGCAGCGGTCGTGAAATTTATCGGCTGGAAAATTCATCGCTCCCGGAATGCGAAATCCTGGCTGAGAAATGCCGCCCGCATAGTGAGAAAGGCAGTTTCCTAATTAAGAACAGGCAAGGCGGCGCAGCAGGCAGAGCACTTGGGCCCAGCCAGGCGGCGGTTGGTTTTCCAGAGTGTGGGAGTGGGGGTGGAGTTGTGGGTGGATGCTTGGGCGCTCTGCCGGCACCAGCTGCGGCGTCGCCGTTTCATTAGGTCCTACAAAGAGAGCTGCATTTTCTCGGATTCCGTGCCAGAATGTGGAGGGACGTTCCTGTACGTACTGGAATTTATTGTATATTCCTTCCTTGAAGTTTAAGACTACTGTTCTTCTTCAAAACATAAGCGATGTATTCTCTTCATAAGTGCGGGACTGAATATTGTGTTACTGTTTTCCAAATACTAAATAATGTTAAGCAGTTTACAAATTAACAGCTTACAGTTTAGTTATTTTCATGTATTTTAAAACTATTTAAAACAAGAATGAACAAAATCCTTTTTAATAATAAATGAAAAGCACCAGTTTGCTTTTGTTCTACAATATATATTGGAATAATATTGTAGAACAATAATATTGTAGAACAAAAGCAAACTGGTGCTTTTCATTTATTATTATAATGTTGTTCTACCAAGAACCGACGGAAGATTCTGTTAATATGATAAAATCCTTTTTTGTACATATAATTAGGTACTGCAGTTGTTATTGTGACATTATATTGCATTGTATTGTATGTTAACCGGGGACCTAGAAACGACGGAGAGGCTCCGTCCCCGCCGCAGCCGCAGTGGTCCACAACCCCACGTCGACTACCGGAGTCCACTTCACCCCTCCGTCGCCCCACACCCAGGGTTATTGTGCGGTTCGGCCCCGGTGGACCCCCCAGGGAACGTCTCACACCAGACGTGCGTTAGACCGCACGGCTATCGTGACATTCATCTACATCTACATCTACATGATTACTCTGCAATTCACATTTAAGTGCTTGGCAGAGGGTTTATTGAACCACAACCATACTATCTCGACCATTCCACTCCCGAACAGCGCGCGGGATAAATGAACACCTAAACCTTTATGTTCGATCTCTGATTTCTCTTATTTTATTTTGATGATCATTCCTACCTATGTAGGTTGGGTTCAACAAAATATTTTCGCATTCGAAAGAGAAAGTTGGTGACTGAAATTTCGTAAATAGATCTCGCCGCGACGAAGAACGTCTTTGCTTTAATGACTTCCATCCCAACTCGCGTATCATATCTGCCACACTCTCTCCCCTATTACGTGATAATACAAAACGAGCTGCCCTTTTTTGCACACTTTCGATGTCTTCCGTCAATCCCACCTGGTAAGGATCCCACACCGCGCAGCAATATTCTAGCAGAGGACGAACGAGTGTAGTGTAAGCTGTCTCTTTAGTGGACCTGTTGCATCTTCTAAGTGTCCTGCCAATGAAATGCAACCTTGGGCTCGCCTTCCCCACAATACTATCTATGTGGTATTTCCAACTGAAGTTGTACGTAATTTTAACACCCAGGTACTTAGTTGAATTGACAGCCTTGAGAATTGTACTATTTATCGAGTAATCGAATTCCAACGGATTTCTTTTGGAACTCATTTGGATCACCTCACTCTTTTCGTTATTTAGCGTCCACTGACACCTGCCACACCATACAGCAATCTCTTCTAAATCGCTTTGCAACTGATACAGGTCTTCGGATGACCTTACTAGACGGTAAATTACAGCATCATCTGCGAACAACCTAAGAGAACTGCTCAGATTACCACCCAGGTCATTTATATAGATCAGGAACAGCAGAGGTCCCGGGACGCTTCCCTGGGGAACACTTGATATCACTTCAGTTTTACTCAATGATTTGCCATCTATTACTACGAACTGCGACCTTCCTGACAGGAAATCAGGAATCCAGTCGCACAACTGAGACGATACCCCATAGCCCCGCAGCTTGATTAGAAGTCGCTTGTGAGGAACGGTGTCAAAAGCTTTCTGGAAATCTAGAAATACGGAATCAACTTGAGATCCCGTGTCGATAGCGGCCATTACTTCGTGCGAATAAAGAGCTAGCTGCGTTGCACAAGAACGATGTTTTCTGAAACCATGCTGATTACGTATCGCCGGCCGCGGTGGCTGAGCGGTTCTAGGCGCTTCAGTCCGGAACCGTGCGACTGCTACGGTCGCAGGTTCGAATCCTGCCTCGGGCATGGATGTGTGTGATGTCCTTAGGTTAGTTAGGTTTAAGTAGTTCTAAGTTCTAGGGGACTGATGACCTCAGATGTTAAGTCCCATAGTGCTCAGAGCCATTTGAACCATTTTTTTGATTACGTATCAATAGATCGTTCCCTTTGAGGTGATTCATAATGTTTGAAAACAGTATATGCTCCAAAACCCTACTGCAAACCGACGTCAATGATATAGGTCTGTAGATCGATGGATTACTCCTACTACCCTTCTTAAACACTGGTGCAACCTGCGCAATTTTCCAATCTTTAGGTACAGATCTATCGGTGAGCGAGCGGTTGTATATGATTGCTAAGTAGGGAGCTATTGTATCAGCGTAATCTGAAATTACTTTCTATTACTTTTTTATTTTATTATAAAACTCCTCGTATAACAACTAACAGACGTACAGTTACTTCCATAAGTAGGTACCACTAAAAATATAATGTTTCTGCGCCAGATCCTCAATTATTTGATGGGGATACTCAAATGTCTGTTTTCGCCTATACCTTTTCTCCAGTACCATGGAAATTATCCCCTGATGACTTGATTTCCTGTCAATGTTTTACCCCCGTTCCTCTCCTCTCCGCTACTGCGGAGAACCTCCTCATTTCTTACCTTAGCTGTCCACCCGATTTTCTAAATCCCTGTGTAGCACAACATCTCAAACTCTTCGATTCTCTTCTTTTCTTATTTTCCCAAAGTCCATGATTCACTTCCATACAATGTTGTGCTGCAAAAGTACATTTTCAGGAACTTCATCCTCAGATTAAATCAGATGTTTGCTACAAATAGAATTCTCTTGGCCAGGAATGCCCTTTTCCCCTGTAATAATGTGGTTTTCATGTCTTACTTGCTTCATCTGAAATATGCTATTTTGATTCAGAGGTAGCACGATTTCTGAACATCGTCTATATCGTTGTCACCAATTTTTATAATAAGTTTATCGCTGATCTTATTACTGCTACTCTTTAGTACTTTCATTTAACTTCGTTCTACTTTCAGTTCACCATCTTTCTCAGCAGAGTCTTCATTTCGTTCAGTTTCACCTGTAAATGTTCCTCGCTTTCACTAAGGACATTAGTGGCATCAGTGAATTCTGTCATTGATATCGTTTCACCCTGAATTACGACCAAACTACTGAACATTTCTTCCATGATGTATAGATTGAACAATTGTGGCGAAAAGTGCATCCCTGCCTTACACTCCAAGTAATCCATGTACTCCACTGATTGTCTTCCATTCTTACTTCTTCCCTTCTGGAGTTTTTACGTACTGCATATTACCCACCTCTCCCTATATGTAAAATCTATTTTACTGATAATTTAGAACACGTTCCACCATTTTATACTGTCGAACGCTCTGTTTGCGTCAACAAATCGTCAATGTATCCTTAATTTCCTTGCGTCTTGGTTCCGCTATTAAGTGCAAAGAGGGTATCAGTGCAGGAATCATTGCATTTAATTTTTCGTTTGTCGAATACGAGTCGTTTACTATTGTAGATCCCAGAGAATGTAGTGCTACAGTCACATCAAAAACTAGCAACGACGGAACTGCAGATATCGATGAAGATAGAAAATTTGTTTTGATAAAAAATTGTGATAGAAAGAAAGCGTCACGCACTCATCAGATTCTAAATACGGAAGGTGATGTTATCGCCTCGCACGTTGTGAGAATACCACAGGAAGTTGCTGAGCGAGTTTGTGCAGCACTTGAGGAACCGTTCTCGTGGTCGTGGGGACAATTACAAGACGTGGTCAATGGAATGAACAGTCTAATCAGTACAAAATACGGATTGAGAGTAAACCAAAAAATACGAAAATAATAAGGAGTAGCATAAATGAGATTTTTGTTAATCCTTACGACCAAACTGGGGACCACGAAGCGGACGGAGTTCACGAATGTTGCCAACTTGGAGGCAAAATAACACAGGGTGGCAGCCTTGACATAGACACAAACAAATGCTTTTGACGAAAGAACTCGAGAGTTTTTGTTGTTGGGTAAATACCCAATCGATAGAGACACTGTCCAAGATATGATCTCGCAATATCATGAACAGGTGCAAACAGGAGTAAACACCGTAAACGTGCTGCGCAGTAGACCCCGTTCAGTCGATCGCCAGTGTTGGCCACGTTGCCATCTGGTCGCTCGGAATGTTACAACAGTAAATGTTCTGGGAGGACACATTCGAAGATGAAAATGCCACCAGTTCAAAGCAAGCTAATGGCCAAAGTTCTTCATAGTAAACCACGCGTTGTGGTGCCAATGTCTACCAGTTTATGAAGAAAGAAGAAGTGCCATATCATCCGTTGAAACTAAAATCCACACTGAAATGAGTAGTCGAAGCAACTGGAGAATCTTCCGTTCGGCGACCCACTGTGACGAAAATTCATACAGATTTCCTGAGGTTATTAAATTTTGAAGTATAAATACTCCACATAAAATTCTTTCACATTCTAGTTGCAATAAGACGGCGAATAACCGAAAAACCGTCCGAGAACAAAGCTGTATCAGGATAAAATGAAATCCTGACGTAAAAAGTATCTGAGAGTACAGACTTGAGTGTCATCCAGCAGTCTGTATGGACGAGATATCTGCACTTTTGTCCCCACAGCATCATACGGAAGAAGTTACAGCCGCGCGGGATTAGCCGAGCGGTCTTAGGCGCTGCCGTCATGGACTGTGCGGTTCATCCCAGCGGATGCTTGCGTCCTTCCTCGGGCATGGGTGTGTGTGTTTGTCCTTAGGATGAGTTAGGTTAAGTAGCGTGTACGCTTAGGGACTGATGACCTTAGCAGCAGACCGATAAGATTTCACACACATTTGGACATTTGGAAGAAGTGACAATCCACTACAGGGGCTGCTGAAACGTGTTTCGAAAGGAAGCACAATTATCATCATCATTTCGGCTGGTGGGCTTGACGGTTTTGTATTGACTGCCTACCTAAAGTTTCAATATAATCAGAAAACGGAAGATTTGGGAGAGATTCTTATCTAATCGACTACCTAATATCTCCGTTATAGATAACGCCCCTTGCCTCAATAAGCAACTGACTTATGCTCCAATATTGAACTCCATGAAGACACAAGTTCTAACATTCTGCGTGGTGTCTGTTTGTTCTAAGTCGTGTCTCCCTACCACTTTCGCGGAACGACGCTCTGAGCGTGTTTTTTAGGGAATTGACTAGTTTGAACCTGGGACCTGTTGCTGGTAAGGAGACGCCAGACCACACATGACATGTAGAGTTCAGAAGAGTTCAGTGAGAATAGGGACGATATAACCAAATACTTAATGATTTCAGCGTCAGCTCCACTGCACTCCCTGTAAAAGAATCTTAATACTAACTAAATTTAGTGGAAGGGGTTCAAGGCTTTCCTATTTTTAGTTAGCTGGTAAAATAACGTCGAAAGAGCAGTTAAGTTTACCATTGGAAATTTTATATTACTCACAAAACATTGTTTATAAATTGCACTATTGATAAAAGGAAATATTTTAATACAGGATGATAAAAACCAACTGCGTTCAACAAAAATGTGAACGAATATTCCCTGAGTGGGTTTCCAAGTTCTACAATGGATCGAAGGACGACCTATGCCATATCACATCTATAATCTAGGTTTAAATTAAGTTTCACAAAAGAGAAAACTATCAAAATGTTCTACAGTGACCCTCAATTATCTTTAATTACTTATCTAACTTGTCGTAAATTACAGTGGCTTATGTGGCTTCTCAATAATTATATAACAGAAAAATGATCGCGTTTCAGATTTTAACTTACGTAGCAAATGTGAATACTATGAGCTTCAATTGACGATCGACACTAGTATTACGTAAAAAGGGGATGTAACAGATGAGACTTCTGCAATTCTGAGTGAAGCCTTATGCACTCAAAAATGCAGCATCGTGTGCATTCATTACCTTGTCGGTGTTCGTCAGGGGGCGGCGGACGGCACAGCTCCATGCACCTCGCCGTCTCGGAAGCAACTCTCTCCTAACTTCTCCTTACTACAATTTACCGAAGTTGGTTTAAAAAAAAACTATCTGTCTGTGTTTTCATCTGACCAATCAGGGTCTCAATGTTAACCTTAAGCTCCGCCTACAAAAATTCTGTCTATCCAATGAGAAACATTATACTTTTCGTGGTGGGGCAATGTTTTTAACGTTTGCAACGTAACAGAGACGCGAAAAAGTCTCACGCTAAAACTTGCAGCTGGTGTGGCCCTTTTAGTGTTATCGTAAGATCTATACTGTTCTTCTGAAGGGCTCTATCTTTTAACAAGGGCTGGGAGGTGGTCCTGGTGGTTGGCTGGCAACGTGGGTGTCCGACCCTTATCGTAGGGCCTTCTAGCTTAACACGGTTCTGCTCTCGGCTTCTCGTTTCTTCCCTCGGAACTGCATCTGTTTCACGGTGGGAAGGTATGACATGCATTTAGGCGTTCTTGTGTTGGTCTGTGGTATTCCATTTGCTCGCTCGTTGATCGTATTACTTTGGTTAATTTAATGTCAGGATTTATTCAGAGCTACGTGACATATTGACGGATTTGCTTATCATGTCAGGGTTTTCATGGAAGGTGTTGGATTTGCCTGACACCTTACAAAGTGATGTCCTGATTAACAAAAAAGAGAATTCCTTTACATATTCATTGATCGAAATGAACGAACCAAGCTACATCACTTATAAGATAGAAAGTATTTTAATGGGACATGGTCATACAGTGTCAAAACTTCCTCCATACCACAAAAGATTGAATTCTACACACCTAATATGGGCAACAGTCAAGAACGGCATTTCTGGACTAATGTGACATTCAGAATGGACACGTTATTAAAACTTACAATTGAACATAATGCTTCGTAACAAAATGACACTAGAAGAAACGGTGTGAGCGCGTAAACAAAATCGAATAGCAGTGTATTTCAAGTGAAGGTTTATTGGACCACGCGCTGGAATTGATCACAAATATGGGAAGCGGTACAGACTCAAGTGGTTCAAATGGCTCTGTGCACTATGGGACTTAACTTCTGAAGTCATCAGTCCCCTAGAACTTAGAACTACTTAAACCTAACCAACCTAAGGGCATCACACACACCCATGCCCGAGGCAGGATTCGAACCTGCGACCGTAGCGGTTTCGCGGTTCCAGACTGTAGCGCCTAGAACCGCTCGGCCACCCTGGCCGGCGGTACAGACTCGAATAGTGGTAGTCATAGTTATGGAAACAACACAGATGCCGCAAATGAAGATGACAGTGGATCAAATGACACTGTCAGTGGAAGTGAAACCCAGCGCTACTGAAAATGAAGAAACATAGGGTTGAGCATTTTTTAAATGTAATTTGTTTGTGGAAATACTGAGACTGAAAGATGCATGCCATACTATAATCCAAATTATTTGTAATGTGCGATTGTGTCTGGAATTTCTCTAAAGATCTGTCAACGCTTTCTTAATAGTGAAGGTACTGTTTACGACCAAATTGTACGTCTCACATGGCTATGCTTATAAAATAAACCAATTTACACTTTGTTACGTGTGCTCGTACCACCTCTGATCCTTTTGCTCGTCCTCTACACTCCACTATTGCTTTGTTTACCTTAGGTGTACTCCTGACAGTCAACATGAATGTGGACGCCATAACGAAAGGTGCTGCGTGTGCTATAGTTTGGAGAGTTAAAATCAGGAATACGTGTTGAGCTGCTTACAAGAAGAGAATAGGAGGTGGATTCTTCTACATGTAAGTACACTACTGCACTATTGGCCATTAAAATTGCTACACCAAGAAGAAATGCAGATGGTAAATGGGTATTCATTGGAGAAATGTATTATACTAGAACTGACATGTGATTACATTTTCACGCAGTTTCGGTGAGTAGATCCTGAGAAATCAGTACCCAGAACAACCGCCTCCGGCCGTAATAACGGCCTTGATACGCCTGGGCATTGAGTCAGAGGTTGGATGGCATGTACAGGTACAGCTGCCCATACAGCTTCAACACGATACCACAGTTCATGAAGAGTAGTGACTGGCGTATTGTGACGAGCCAGTTGCTCGGCCACCATTGACCAGACGTTTTCAGTTGGTGAGAGATCTGGAGAATGTGCTGGCCAGGGCAGCAGTCGAACATTTTTTGTATCCAGAAAGGCCCCTAAAGTACCTGCAACATGCGGTCGTGCATTATCCTGCTGAAATGTAGGGTTTCGCAGGCATCGAATGAAGGGTAGAGCCATAGGTCGTAACACATCTGAAATGTAACGTCCACTGTTCAAAGTGCCGTCAACGCGAGCAAGAGGCGACCGAGACGTGTAACCAGTGGCACCCCATACCATCACTCCGGGTGACACGCCAGTATGGCGATGACGAATACACGCTTCCAATGTTCGTTCACCGCGATGTCGCCAAACACGGATGTGACCATCATGATGCTGTAAACAGAACCTGGAATCATCCGAATAAAAGACGTTTTGCCATTCGTGCAACCGGGTTCATCGTTGAGTACACCATCGCAGGCGCTCCTGTCTGTGATGCAGCGTCAAGGGTAATCGCAGCCATGGTCTGCGAGCTGATAGTCCATGCTGCTGCAAACGTCGTCGAACTGTTCGTGCAGATGGTTGTTGTCTTGCAAACGTCCCCACCTGTTGACTCAGGGATCGAGATGTGGCGGCACGATCCGTTACAGCCATGCGGATAAGATGCCTGTCATCTCGACTGCTAGTGATACGAGGCCTTTGGGATCCAGCACGGCGTTCCGTATTACCCTCCTGAACCCACCGATTCCATATCCTCCTAACAGTCATTGGACCTCGACCAACGCGAGCAGCAAGGTCTCGATATGATAAAACGCAATCGCAATAGGCTACAATCCGACCTTTATCAAAGTCGGAAACGTGATGGTACTCATTTCTCTTCCTTACACGAGGCATCACAACAACGTTGCACCAAGCATCGCCGGTCAACTGCCTTTTGACTATGAGAAATCGGTTGGAAACTTTCCTCATGTCTGCACGTTGTAGGTTGTAGGTGTCGCTACCGGCGCCAACCTTGTGTGAATGCTTTGAAAAGCTAATCATTTGCATATCACAGCATCAACTTCCTGCTGGTTAAATTTCGCGTCTGTAGCACGTCATCTTCGTGGTGTAGCAATTTTAATGGCAAGTAGTGTACATCCGTCAATGGGACCGGGCTTTTCGAGAAGCGATAAGTTTGGTTTCAGATCCTGGGGAACTAAAACGCATTTGGATGAGAGGCAATAGGACGTATGTGCTAGAAGCCCATGTAAATCCATTAGACAAGCAACCTGTAGCAGGGAACTAGCCGTCTTCTGGTCGACAGTGTACGACTCGGTGCACAAACGTCTCCAGTTGCGTACTTACAAACTCCAACCTTCGCATCGCAATGAGCCTGAGGATCACCATAGGCGATGTGATTTTACTGCTGAAATGTGGCACTTTGCTGACGAAAACAGTTAGAATGAGGCGCTTAAGCGGAAACCGTGTGAGACTACTTAGCAGCATTGCGGCCGTTTTCGAATTCCTATCTTGGTTGTAATTTTCAAATATAAAGGGGGCCATGTAACATATCATACGTACAGAAAATTATGCGAGCAAAATGATGCCATCTTTCATTTGAGCATATTCGTTCCAGACTTATGTCGCATTTTGTACAGTACAAGGAAAATGCTGGTAATGACACACAAAGTGTATACGACGTGCTCTACGCTGTAAGGTTTTGGTACCTGCTTCACACATTTCTCAAGGAATCCAACCAACAAATATAAAGGAATGAGCGCACAATCATCGACAAGTCGTTCCATGTGGCGAGCAGTATTTCTGGTGCTTACAGCACGCATAACTACTTACACATGTATTCATAAACAGAAATTTAATTTGACTTACATTGGGGTGACAAGAGTCATGCGACACCTGTAATATCTTGTCGGCCCTTCTTTTGCCACACGTAGAGCAGCAGTTCGATGTGGCATGGATTCAAGTCATTGGACGTACTCTGCAGAAGTATTCACTCATGCTGCCTCGACAGCCGTCAATAGCTGTGAAATAGTTGCCGATGTAGGACTTTGCGCGCGAACTGACCCCTCGACTATATCCCACTACCGTTCTATGGAACTCATGTCGGACGATCTGGATGGTCAGCTCACTCACTCGGACTTACCGAGAGCAACTGCGGCCTGGTGGCACGGAGCACTGCTAGCCATAAATATTCCATCGTTTAATGGCTGCAATTTGTCTCCAAGTAACCGAACGTCGACAGTCGGTTCAGTTTGACAAGAGGACCCAGCCCATTCCATATAAACCCAACCCACACCTTATGGAGCCACAATCAGCTTGGACAGTGCCTTGTTGACAACCTAGGTCGATGACTTCGTAGGGTCTGCACCATACTTAAACCCTACCTTCAGTTCTTACCATCTGGAGTCTGGACTCATCTGATCAAGCTATGGTTATCCAGTCACCCAGGGACCATCCAATTTGGTCACGAACCCAGTAGATGCGCTGCAAGCGATGTCGTGCTCTTAGCAAAGGCATTCACGTCGGACATCTGCTGCCATAGACCATCAACGCAAAAATTCGCCGTACTGTCTTAATGGACACGTTCGTCGTACTTCCAACAATGATTTCTGCATTATTTAACACATTTCCCTTGAACACTATATGTGAACTGCAGCTATCGATTCCAGAAAACCAACACCTACGACTCCGAAAAGTGGAACCAAAAACCCAACATCTAAAAACCGCAAAAAACCCACATTTACTACATGAGTTAAAGTACAACCGACCTACCATAAATATGCAACACACAAAACATCACAATTACTATAGAATAAACCCAAAACAAAAATTATTTACCAACAACAGCCCCCAGCAATACCATCTAGATTGGTCACAACACACATGCGCACGTACACACCAAAAACGAGGAGATATCCTAAAACAATCCCAGCTTACCACCCGTAAACCAACCCCAAACCACCCGATTCACTCCACAAAAAACCACCAACATAGAAAAACCACAAAAATGAACCAAAATCAATCACACTTTACAAAAAACAAAATCTGCAACCAAACTGTTCTCTCCGACATATCTCAAAATGTACCCCCCCCCCTCCCCCAAAGCCATAACGTGCCTCATCAACCCCACAACCCGCCCCCCCCCCCCCGCAACATCCACACCCACCAAACCTCCTTAACTCATCACCCTCGGTCTAAAAATCCTCCCCACAGCCCTCAAATAAAACAGGAAAGATATAATGATTGCCAGGGACACACTTCCATCAGCAATACTCATATAAATGAGATTGCAGGTTGGAAGAGCGCCCTGTTTTAATTCCCCCCCCCCCCCCCCCAAAAAAAAAAACCCCAATTCTCTTCCCGAAACTATAGTGCTACCCTTCTCAATATATTCCTCAAACAAACCCTCCAATTCCCTTTCACTATGACCCTGCTAAACCCTATAAACACAATCAGCGTACCCACCCAGCGAAATAACGGCATCCCGCACCCTCAAACCAACCCGAGAACTGCCCCTAGCCCCTCGCGCCCCGACCCACACACACATCATCTTACCAAACTGTGATTGATCAATTTCAGCAACCACCCCCTGACTGACCAACTTTCCTCAATATTTGACATACTTTGAACAAACCTCTAGATAAAACGAAAACCGATCCATAACACTTCTCTCACTCACACCAGTCTAGTGAACACAACAGCTTATAGAGGAGGTATAAAAAATAATAAAAAAATAAGTGATCTAAATAATCTCATTCATGGCCAACCTAATCGACTGTCAGATATTATGGCGCCGACAACGCCACATATACGCGTCTCTGGTCCGTGCCACCGTAATTCTCGTAAGCCTCATGTTGTTGCCACAAATGTGACAGCTAACATTTTCCGCAATAAGACCAAGCAACTGCAGAAATTCTCTGACAGGAATCATATCTTCACCCACCGCCGAACGTACTGATACGCTCGTGAATTTCACTGTCATATCCATACCTAACAAAAAAGCAATAAAACAAATTAAACTTCTTATCGCACAACAGACTTGAAACTAATAAGACCTGATAAAAACACCAAACATATAAACAAAAAGAAACCTTAATAATGCACTGAAAACAACACTCGTACCGCACCAACTACGTAAACTCAAAGCCACGTTACCACGATTACAACCAAACTTCAAATGAACCCAACACGACACGTTAAACTCAGCACCATCACAGGGCACTATCTAACATAACAACAGAAATGTACAAACACAACCAACTCAAAAACTCCGCGCCATATAACGTCACACGCCTCACTACCATTACGTCACGAGTCAAAACAGACGGGTGGAACTGGACGCTTCCATTGACCGCACGTTGCTAACGTAGCCCCACACTTACTGATTTAAATTTCTGTTTATTCACCTGTTTTGTGTTAAAAAAAGTGAGAAATATGCAGTCTCATCACTGTCTCTTTTAATTTTATTACGTCATTTGGTAAAACTTCATTACACAATTGAGTGGTCACACAGAAGCAATGAAAGAATTTAGAAACATGTTGCTTCTGCTCCATATAATTTGAAGTGAAACAAGATGTAGTATCAAAAAGACTTCTCTTTTCTCAAATATTACTTTCGTTTGATATCAAAGTGCATGTAGCGCGCTTCCTTTGATACACACCTATTACGTATGCTCGGTCGAACGTCACTTATCGCAGGTAGGTGGAAAGTTTGTCGCCCGGGCGCCAGGATGAGATGTTTAATATGTGGAGACGCCGCTGCTTCAGTCACTACACAAAGGACGTAGCCGTGTTTTTACGCTCGTGTGAACCGTGTTCGAGTGAGCAGCGCTAAACACATAGGCAGACTCACTTGAGAGTTCAGCGCCGACAAACGGCGAAGAACACTGCAGCGTCAGTGGGCGTTACTACGGTATCAGGCGTCGCGACTGCACGAAAATCCTGCTAAGGGGTAATAGACTTTAAGCTGAATAAAATCTAAGAACGCTTGTTTCTTTTTTAAGAGTATGATATCAAACTAGTAACAGTCAAATAGCAAATAGCATACGTTTCTTATTCCCATGAAGTATTGATTTAATATGCAAGAAGCAAGCAAATAATTAAAGATCCTGATTCTGACCCTAGAAGGGTCAATTGGACCTGACCGATCGCCGTGTTATCCTCTGCCAACGGCATCATCGAATGTGGTATAAAGGGGCATGTGATCAACCGACACCGCTCTCCCGGACGTTCTAGGGTTTTTTGACGTTAGAGCCGCTACTAATTTAGCGAGTAGCTCCAAAGTTGGGCTCATAAGGCTGAATGCAACCTAGTCCATTTCTCTCACCAAAGAAAATTTCCTGGCAGTACTGTGAATAGAACTCAGGTAATACGCAAAAAATAATAGTATCAGTATCAAACGTTTACTGCAATATACTGGAGATATCCCCAAAAGCGATCGGCAATCCTGAGAGCACCTGAGGCATGCGTGTAGCCTACGTGGCCCCTGCACACCTCCACGCCACGAACTCGCTCTGTCGCAGTAGCGGACGGACATCGGGCGGCGGTACCAGCGCTTGCAGAGGCCGCCACTTCGAATGGACCTATTCGCTTCCGCCACATACGTGACTAGAAAACTGTGCCACAAGTATTTCAGCCGCCGCCGGCCGTATGAAGGTCGGCGCCAGAGCTGCACAGGTCAGTTCTTACGAATTCGAGAGCCTCTCCTAGCCTCCCCATTGCCGTAGGACGCACGCGAAGTCCATCATAGGGACCGACGCCGCTGACTTTCTTGGTGAACTCAGACGGTATCCAAGATAGACTTTCCTGTTTCTTCGCTGGCGTTATTCAGGACAGCTTCATCGGACTTAAATGTTTTCCATACGACTGCTTTTGTCTATGAAGATCGTAATTGTGTTACTTTATCACACTCTGGAATCACCATACCGCCAAGTCTTCATATTTGTGAGGTACTGTAATTAAGATTTTGTTATTATTGCCGAAGAAGACGTCTCTTTCCTTGGTCAATAAACTTTTGTTAATTTGATCACTGTTCTGCCCGTGTCAGTGTGACCAACACGATATACTGAGTGATGGGAGAGGGACCACAACTGGCGAACACTGTAAAAATCTGTTGATTGTTACAGCTAACGAGAAACGTATGAACTGCCACCCAGCATAGCATCTCAGAGGACGCAGCAGCCAGACAGATGTTCTTCTCGAACATTGAGACTAATGTGGAAATGTAATACAGTCACTCAATGCACTGTATCCATTCTAGATTTCCTTAAATACCGTTGTGCCATTGCATCCATCATTGACTACTATTCGAGATATTAGGAAAGTTAGTTCTATGAGGTGCAGTGCCAGTAACTTTATTGGAAGAGTATACAATACTTTTAATTCAGTGATAAATTATTTATTTCACAGAAAGAACTCATACGAAAGTATGGTCATTTTATTTTCAGCAAATTTAAGTAGTGTGTAATTCAAAATCGTTGTCTGATGCTACAACAAATATTTTCTCCTTGCAATTTCTAGAGAGCCTGTACAGGGCTATAATGGAAAGTGCCGCTGACGTGCGTTTTTCACAGAATGGATTGGTAATCAGAGTTTCGTATTGTTAGCCAATAAACAGATTTAATAATACATAGTAAGTGCACTTCTTGTGCAAACATACATCTCTTCCAATGGAACAATGGCTACTACATTAACAAACTGAAAGTAGGGTAAATTAGAGTATCAATGGTGTTTATTGCAGGACTGTAGTGCGGGTTGTTTACGAGATACCTTAATCTGGAAAGTTTCCACACTGACAATTGTTTGTGCCATTCAACCTGTGTAGTTGCTGGGAACTTTGATACTATGTTTGGTTACAATGTGCTTGTGTGTTCCTTGAGTGCAATGCAACTTGCTAGTCAATTAGTGTGTGACAGTGCTAGCAGTAGGTCTTAAGTGCATGATGGGATTTACCAATGCAGAAAAAGCCGACATGTTCCTGGTGTATGCAGAATGCAGGAAGAATGCAATTCTCTCTTATAGGGTGTATGCAGCAAGGCATCCCAATAGATGTCAACTATCTCGGCAATTATTTTGCAACCTCTTCATCCAATTATGTGAAAGGGATAGTGTAACACGCTAGACGACGTAACAGAGGGAAACATAAGAGGGGAAATTACTGTTCTTGCTGCTGTTGCAGCTCATTCACAGTAGTGGGGCAAAGACAGTTCTAAGAAAATCTTGATATAAATTTCATATCAAATTAATTAAATCCCCTGATGATATGATGGGTTTTCCTCAGCCAGCATGTGAGTTCCCTCAGGGAACTCTCAGCCCCTCCCCTGCCCCACCCAGGGAAATGATGGGAAATTGAAATTATGGTGGAAAATCTAATTTATTTAGGGTATATAAAATTTTGTGTGTTCACTTTGAGGTTTGGAGATCAGCTGCCCTAGTTCACAACACCGCCACCAGCGCTGTTGACCATGCCCCACTCCCAACCCCCACTCCTCTCATGATGCACTCGATGATGGATTTAAAAAAAAAAAAAAAAAAAGAACAGGTGGGAAACAATAGGAATGCTAAATCTGGTCAGCTGATAGACTTCAGCCAATAGGATCACAGTATCTGGTGACGTCATTGGGGGAGATATATCGTGGGCTCTGCAACTCTGCAGCCTCAGTCTCACTCAGTCAGCCAGCAGCAGCTGCAGCAAAGAAGTATGAAGCGTCAGCAGCAGCAGTCGAGATCCAGGATAGTCCTGTAGAGCAAGAAGAAGTGGAAATGTACGTACTGCATATTACATCTTTTTCTGTAGTTAGCATTGTTATTGGTTGTCTCATGTCTTGGTCTGTACATCACTTCCTCCTCTTTGTTCAGCAGCAGCCTTCGACCTGTGGAGGCGTGCAGGGGTAAACACCAACATTTCGACCTCTACTGCATCGAGACCGGCAGCAACCTCAGCTGCCATCTCAGCAAGACTTACACTGGCCTCTGAACCTGCAGCAGCAGCAGCCTCCAATATGTCTGAACATGTAAGGACCACATGGGATCCTGTAGCGCACATAACCCACTGGCTAGAACAACACAAGGAGCTGCTATTGTCTCTCCCACTCACCGACCTTGAGTGCCGCTGGTGGTCATAAACAACAACAACATTGAGGAAAGTACTGGTCATCTACATACAGCCTGTCACAGCAGAACATCCCTCTGGTAGCACAGAGGCAGAGTGCAGCTGTTGTGGATAAGAAAGTAACAAATGTGGTCATACTTTTCAATTCAACATACAATTTAACTCCTAGTGGAACAAAATGTGTAAGATGGGTGTAGAAGCACATCACAACTGGGCCTTGCATGTGAGGATAGAAACTGCAGGTGCATCAAATGGTGTTAAAGGGACTATTTATAAATTCGAATGGGACAAATATGGTGTGCAGAGTGCTACATCAGCCAGCAGACGACCACAGAGTATTATCCAGCCTCTACAACAATGGACATTCACTGGTGTGACACTAATTATTACAACAGTGTATAATTACTCTGCACTATGTGAGCTGTGCACATCCCGTGCCACCTCGTTTTCTTATTCCGTTTGATGGCGTCACCAACTTCCTGCCTTACTTGCCCGTGAGTGGCAGCAGCAGCGCGTATCGATAAGGGCACTGTCGTACCATCTCTGGAGCGACCGATAGTATTTCCGGGTCGTCGTGTGTCGGGTAGTGAGTGAGTGGGAGACGCACCAGCAGGGCAGTCGCGAAAGAGCAGCAGTCGTGGACGGACCAGCAGTCCAGTCGGTCGGTTGGCGTGGAGCAGCGAGCAAGCAAGCCCCCATCGCAAGGAGCCGGGCTGGAGCCGCTGGCAGCGTGTTCGCGCGGTTGGTGTGTGAGCTGTTGCTTTCGAGTGCTACAAAGTTCGTCGCCCACCGATCTCGGACATGAAAGTTGAGTCCTCACTTAACTTACTATCGAGCCTCAACTGTTTACATTTCTTCATCTGATCCTGGTTGTCGCTTTTGGGACATTCCCGCGAGCAACAATGTGTGTGTCGGCTAAGATTCCAGCCGCCTTAATTTATTCCCTGTTATGGAAGTTGACCAGCGGTATCGTCTGCCTTAAGGCCGTTGACGTTCCGGTTACCTGCCCTGGTTGTTGACGTAATTTTAGACAGTGTACTTTCCTCGTCATGTTGTTGCTGTCCAGCACAGCGTGTAGTTAGACAGCTGAGGTGTTGTTGGTCGTTGTGGGCGCCAATATTCTGTATGTCATGTATTGAAACCTTGTGGTCATTTTGCTGGTTGCGTGGACCGGAACTGATTTGGTTGATTGCTCGGTCGGCTGTCTGTCGGTTGCGTTGCCTCTAGATTAAGAAGTCGTTGGACAGGCTGTCTGTCTCACGTGAACGGGCATTACTGTTACAGTCCCAGACCGACTCTTGGAAACTTTTGAGCGCCTTTCCTTGTCTGTTATGTAGTACTGTCCCTGTGTCGATTTTAGTTATTTGGTTGATGTGTGGCTTTCAGCCGAGTATCAATATCTCTTAAATTAATGTTCTTGTCTTGTCCTTAAGGCATGAGATTGTTATATTTGTATATGTGGCCCTCAGCCGTATTTTACTGGAGAGGTTTTACGATAAGGCCTTCTGCCTTTTACATTGAAACTCTTTCTAGGCCTTAAGCCATTAACATATTTTGTTGATATGTGGCCTTCAGCTGAGTATTAATATCTCTTAAATTAATGTCCTTGTCTTGCCCTTAAGGCATGAGATTGTCATTCTTTATTTTATATGAAATGTTTTAAGATACGGCATTCAGCTCTTTAAAATTGAAACTCTTCTTTCTAGGGCTTAAGCCGTTAAATTATTTGTTGGTGAGCGGCCTTCACCCGAGTTTTAATATCTCTTCAACTAATCTTCTTCTCTTGCCCTTAAGGCATAAGATTGTTATGCTTTTGAATGGGGTCCTCAGCCCAATTTGTAAAAATATTTTAAGATAAGGCCTTCTGTCTTTTGATAGAAACTCCTCTTATTGCTTAATATGCGACCTCCAGTGTAGTTCCATTAAAATGAAATTGCTAAGGTCTTCAGCCGATTAGATTGAAGGTTTAGAAAATATTCTTGGGTGAAACCTCCAAAAACCGGCCTTTGTGGTCGAGTGGTTCTAGGCGCTTCAGTTCGGAACCGCGCTACCGCTACGGTCCCACGTTCGAATCCTGCCTCGGGCATGGATGTGTGTGATGTCCTTATGTTAGTTACGTTTAAGTAGTTCTAAGTTCTAGGGGACTATGACCTCAGATATTAAGTCCCATAGTGCTCAGAGCCATTTGAACCATTGGAAACCTCCAGAAGAACCTTATATGTCATTTTTGCTTAAGACTTGTGTCTTGGATTCTGAATGTGGCCTTCAGCCTATCTAAGGTTAATCAAAGGAGGTCCATTGAAGTTTTGAGTATCTTGAATCCTTGTTTTAATATTTTGTGTTGATAAATAAAGTTTGTATGTTGAGTGCAACTGACAGGAACTCATGTTGGCCCCTTTCCACAACCTAATCCGCTCTGTTCTGCTAGCCAGGGCATTTCACTACGTGTGAAATCAGGTGACAAGTACTTTTATCTATGGCACACCTTAGTTATCAACCTATATGACATGGATACTGCGCTATGCCATGAAATGGAGACTGAGTCTGTGGTTGCCGAGCGTATAATCAACATACAATGTTGCTGCAAACTTTTTACACGTGCATAGTGTACATGTTGATGATTCAGAACAGTACCTTTGATTCTGCAACAGTACAGAGATGAAAGAGAAACAGATTGAATGTACGTATGAAAAACTGGAGTATTGTGAGGTGCCATAGGTTTGAAGGAGATATGAGCAGAATTTATTGCATATGAAAAAGCTTTATTTGAGGAATATTGTACGAGTGCAAAGAAGATAAAGAAAGTGTCTGATGATTTTTTTGAAATACTACATGTGATGCATAGTTTTTAAATAAATAATCTGTATATATAATCTCAAACTATTTTTGTGTTTTATTTATATCTCTCTCATTGTAGTATTACACATATTAATTTCAGTGCTACACCTTTAATTATGCAGCAGCAAATTGACTCAAACACGTCTTGTCCAGTCTATATATATAGCAGATTCAGAACGATGTAGGTTGCAGTAGGTATTGGGAGATGAAGATGCTTGCACAGGATAGAGTAGCATGGAGAGCTGCATCAAACCAGTCTCAGGACTGAAGACCACAACAACAAAACAACATATATATATATATATATATATATATATATATATATATATATATACAGGGTGAGTCACCTAACGTTACCGCTGGATATATTTCGTAGACCACATCAAATACTGACGAACCGATTGCACAGACCGAACGTGAGGAGAGGGGCTAGTGTAATTGTTTAATACAAACCATACAAAAATGCACGGAAGTATGTTTTTTAACAAAAACCTAAGTTTTTTAAATGGAACCACGTTAGTTTTGTTAGCACATCTGAACATATAAACAAATACGTAATCAGAGCCGGTTGTTGCATTGTAAAATGTTAATTACATCCGGAGATATTGTAACCTAAAGTTGACGCTTGAAACCTCCGACGTCCAGTTGCGTGTTGTAACAAACACGGGCCACGGTCGGCGAGCAGCATCTGCAGGGACATGTATACGATGACGACCGTGTTTACGAGTGTGGCTGTAGTGCACTGTTGTGGTTTGGTCTAGCTGTCGCAGTGTCCGCATGTAGCGCTTGCTGCTATTGTTATTCTGCATTCGTCTCCGCACGCAGACCAACTGTAGTACATCGTGTTACCAGACGTCTGTGATAGTGTAGTGTTGTAGGAACTGTGACCATGGTGTATTCGAACTCTGAAAAGGCGGAGATGATACTCATCTATGGCGAATGTCGACGGAATGCAGCTGAAGCCTGCAGGGTGTTTGCAGAACGGTACCCGCACAGAGAGCATCCAACGTGCCGCACATTGCAAAACATCTACCGCCAACTGTATGCAACAGGTATGGTCGTAGCACGCAAACGGGTCCGTAACAGGCCCGTCACAGGAGAAGCGGGTGCAGTTGTTGTGTTAGCTGCTGTTGCCATGAACCCACACATGAGTACACGGGACATTGCGAGAGCCGGTGGACTGAGTCAACGTAGTGTCATGCGCATACTGCATCGTCACCACTTTCACCCGTTTCATGTGTCGCTACATCAACAATTACATGATGATGACTTTAATCATCGAGTGCAATTCTGTCAATGGGCATTAACAGAGAATGCGTTGCAGTTCTACATGTTTACCGATGAAGCGGGTTTCACAAACCACGGGGCAGTGAATCTACGGAACATGCTTTACTGGTCCGTGGACAATCCTCGCTAGCTCAGACAGGTAGAGCGACAGCAACCGTGGACTCTAAATGTACGGTGCGGAATCATTGGCGACCACCTCATTGGTCCTCACTTCATTGCAGCGGCCCAAACAGCTGCAACATACATCGCGTTTCTACAGAATGATCTGCCAACGTTGCTCGAAAATGTCCCACTGGAAACGCGTCGACGTATGTGGTATCAGCATGATGGTGCACGTGCACATTCCGCAATTAACACTAGGCTGACCCTTGACAGGATGTTCGACGGGCGTTTCATAGGACGTGGAGGACGCATAAATTGGCCAGCCCGTTATCCTGATCTTACACCTCTGGACTTCTTTCTGTGGGGTACGTTAAAGGAGAATGTGTACCGTGATGTGCTTACAACCCGAGGGGATATGAAACAACGTATTGTGGCAGCCTGCGGCGACAATACACCAGATGTACTGTGGCGTGTACGACATTCATTACGCCAGAGATTGCAATTGTGTGCAGCAAATGATGGGCACCACATTGAACATCTATTGGCCTGGCATGTCGGGACATACTCTATTCCACTCCATAATTGAAAACGGAAACCACATGTGTACTTGTACCTCACCTCTCATGGTAATGTACATGTGCGTCAGTGAAAAATACCGATAAAAAAGTGTTAGCATGTGGACGTTCCAGTCTCTTCTGTACCTAAGGTCCATCACCGTTCCCTTTGGATCCCTACGTAACTCGGTGCTCTCCGATACACACGATCTAACAGTGGAGGAGTGGTACTCAAACGTCAACTTTAGGTTACAATATCTCCGGATGTAATTAACATTTTGCAATGCAACAAACGGCACTGATTACGTATTTGTTTATATGTTCAGATGTGCTAACAAAACTAACGGGGTTCCATTTAAAAAAACGTAGGTTTTATAAAGGCACATTTGCATGCCGTGCGTGAGTTTCCTCGGAAACACGAAATCTTAATTAAATAATTAATCTCTGACAAATAAATAAAGCCTATGGCACAGAACTGCAGCGCTATGTCGCTGATAAAACAAAATACAATTATGACACTCTTATGTTTAATTAAGAAGAAGGAGGTCGAGTAGAATAGCTGATGCGGGAAGCACGTATATTTTATTAACTGGTACTATGCCATATTTGATGTTATATAAGAACACTGCGAGTTGCAATCTTACTAGGCACTCAGTTCTGTAAAGAGTTTATATTTATGAAAGTAAGTAGAATTATTTAACTGTAGGCTTATTCGTTGAATATATCTGATTTAACTAACTGTGTAAACTTTTTTATGTTTAGTAGACAGTCACCTCTGTACGACGTATTGACATGGCTGGCAAATTATTCTAATATTGAGATTTAGATTTTGAGTCCGCACCTACCGCAGCAGTCTTTGGAAACGATTTAAATACGAAGTCCGATTATTTGACTCTTACTTTACGGTCAACTACGAATAACATTGCATTTACGAAAAAGCCATTGTCAAGCGTCTGATACCAAATAATTAAACGTCCACGTTCCAGATAAGTAAATATTAATTACAACCAATCACTATCATACATATACAATAACCAATATTTTATTTTATTTTTTTATTTATTTATTTTATATTGGCGACTGCGTGTCGGACTTGTTATTTTGTCATTTGTTACATTGTTCTCTTTGTTTCATGTGAAAAATCAACTTTCTGGACCTGGACGTGAATATATGAGAAATAACAAAAATCTGAAGATATTTTCCAATTCTAAAATTTTGAATTTTGCGGGAAGACGCAACGAAGCTTCCAGCAAAATAAGGTAAGACGCAGCATCTTTGCATTGGCAGGCTTGACCAGACGCATAATTCATTGTATTAGCTCTTCAGTAGATTCTGTAGTACTTCTTTCGCGCGTAGCAGTTTTCAGTGATAAATTTCATTCTCAGTGCTTTTCCTTAAACAATAATTTCTGCAACAGTACCAATACACGAGTGTACAATATGGCCGACTTCTGTACGATACGTTGTAACATGGCCAGCAGCCATTAAGAATAATCCGATTAAAAGTTTACATTTTTAAATTAACAAACAGCCATTGTTGCTGCGAGCAATTGATGTTCAACTGCATTTTATTTTAAAACCAGTGTCAAACTTTATTTTCTTGAAACATGTATTACGTGTGGCATGGTCATAACTAGAAAACAATACGCAAAGATGGAACAGCAAAGACATACTATTCAGACGCAGTCCGACTCGGACGCGAGACAAATGTTTGAAAATGACTTTACGACAGCAACCGGTAGTGACGATTCATCAAATATTGACGCAAGTGTTAACAGAAATTTTGACATTAGGCCGCCCACCACAAAAATTTCAAAGTCTCAGTCAGAGCCCATGTTAATACATGACGTCACGTCTAATGACGCGGCGCGTGCAGTGACCTCGCCAACATTAAATATTGCCAACATGATACAAATGCTAATGAAACAAAACGCAGAAAATATGGCAACCTTAAAGACACAAAATGACGAAATTAAATCTGATCTCATAGCAATCAAGACATGTAATGACACTTTATGTAAACGTGTGGAACTTATAGACGCCACACTGACCAAACAGATGACTGAACTCAGTACGAAATTTTCCAAGCTTAATACGATACAAGAAAAGACTACAAGTGACGTAGCACTTTTACAGACACAAGTAAAAAACATTAATGTCACGTTTGAAGCTCTTACTGAACAAATTCAAACATATCCTTCAGTACATGAGAACCCTGAAAAACGAGTTACTGACGTGCAGAATAAATTTGACGATGTTGAACAACACCTGACTGACAGATTACAATCTGATGTCACAGCTCATTTTCCAAATATTAATAAAGAATTTCATGATTGGGTAGAGAACAAAGACAAAATTTACCAACAACTGTGCACGACTCCGTAGCGGAATACATCACTAATAACAAACAGCTGATTAGCGACTCAGTACAGTCTGTCACTGCACCGATGAAACAATTCACGGATCAACCACAGTCTGAATGTAACGAAAATATCAGTCAAAATGTACAGTTGAGAAACCAATATACATACGAGTATGACGCACACATGGCGCACACAACAAACACACAAGAACAAAACACACCACGACAACAACACATGCCGCGTCGTGCAAACACAAACACAAGCTGTTATCATGGTAAACCACAGCAACATTATCGTAATCACTCGCCATTTGAACATTACAGTAATTACAGTGGAACAAATCCATATCATAATGCAAAGGAAGAAGAAAGCTTAATAAAACACAGGCAATTTCAGACTTTTATCCCAGAAAAACGAACCATTCATCCGGTGATTTTTCTTAAATCTTTTAGTAACGCATTTCCACGCACTTGGAGTGACCGGAAAAAGATTTCATATATTGTCGGTTACATCCAAGGCGATGCAGCTGTCTGGGCATACAGTCAAGTTGACGTATGTTCCACGTACAGTGAGTTTGAGCGTGCCTTTCTGAACAAATTCTGGTCGCAATCCGTCCAGGAGCGACTCAGAAGACAAATTTTAGAACCTGAAACTTTTATCAGTAAAAATGGTAACTTACGCAGATATTTTGAAAAATACTTGAACATGGGACATTTTTTGGACGAACCAGTCGCAACATGTGATATACTCCGTGCGTTGAAAGCCAAATTGCCTTTCAACATTAAAGAAAAACTCTTACATATTCCGGATGACGATCCAGATTATTTTTTAACAGCTTTAGATTCGGTCGACATGTTACTAGAAAATCAGCGCTTCGCGCGGCAAAACAGCAGCCACAATGTTTATATAGTGGTATGCAAAACATGCAGGCTTGCCAACTCAATTCTGGCGCGCCGACAGTTGGATACGCGGTACAGCAGAAACAGCCAACTCACATGCCGTCTCAATACGAAAATCAAAATCAACACGCGTGTTCCAATACAAACAACAGTTACAACAGTAGTAACACTTCATGCGGCAATCCATACAAAAGGCACCGCGGTAATAACGACAACAACGGTAACAACGGATATAAATATAACAACAAAAACAAAAACAGAAACAGAAACTATAATAACTACGAGCCAAGACAGCATCAAGGCTGGACTCGTAGCGATCACCACTTTCATTCAAACACTGCTATACCACAGCAGCCACCAGGAAAAAATTGGAGTATACCTTACGATCGACAGGTAAGTCATAATGCGCAACTGCAACAACAACCACAAAAGTTTGGAGATCACAACAGGCAATATCCGAATGTGAATATAATAGAAGTGACACCTGATACACAACCTCAATCTGTGTCAGTACCTAATACAAATGCTAATCCAACAAACTAGAAACAGTCACTTCTATGCCCCGTGTCGTGGCTGAAGCATTCTTGGGAGCCGACTTCAATGTTAATCAGTTATTTGACACCACCATTGAACAACAAAATATTGATATGCCTAATAATTCCAAAAGAAAAACTACCTGTTTTATTTCTAAGATACAACCACAATGAGAATATATCAGATGAACCGTTTGCAAGACAGTACACAATGTCGTTCAAACACAAATGAAATTGTTTTAGCCTCTAATACTGGTGTAGTAGGTGGGATTCCAACTACTGTTATCTTAGATACAGGTGCAGCTGTGAGCGTTTTGTCTTTTAATTTCTACAAAAAGATGTGTGAATTGGAGCCGGTGCCTGAGTTTCCCCTCCCAAAACTGTAAAATAACTACTACTCTAGGTAATAAGTCATGTAGGGTTAAGAAGCAAGTTTTTGTAAACATTAAAATAGGTAATGGAACAGTACAATGGCCATTCCTGGTTGTACAAAACCTTGTGACAAATTGCATATTAGGATTAGATATTATGAGCGAGGACTGCATTACAGACTTCTCCAAAGGTAAATGTATTTTAAATGATAAAGGCAGTGTAATTACTATTGATTTGTACAGGAGAACTCTAAAGCATGACAAACACTGTACAGGGTACAAGGTTCAGTTAGTACTTGACAAAGACATTCAAGTCACGCACACACACTCATCTGACACAGAGCTAATGGGCTTGAAAACATTGCTTGATCATAAGGTAAATTAAGCTACAGCTCTCAGTGTACATGAACGTATGAAACTACAGGAATTGTTATCCAAATATTTACAAGTTTTTACCAAACTATTAGGTGTTATCAACACGTATGTGTACAAGATTGAAGTTAAGCCTCACAAGATCTTCTACCACAAGACATATAAAGTACCGTTATCTCAAAGACCTGCTGTGTGGCAACAACTAAAACAAATGTTAGACTGGAAAGTCATTGAACCATCCACCTCACCTTACTATAGTCCTCTACTTGTTGTCAAAAAACCAAATGGTAGCATTAGGCTAGTGTTAGACGCACGAGAAATTAATGAAATAATTTTACCGGTTCACACAAAACCCGAACATTTAGAAGAGCAATTACAGAAATTTCTAGATGCAAAATATTTTTCCACAATAGATCTCGCTAATTCATTTTGGCAAGTAGGTATCACTCCTGATTCTCGGAAATATACTGCATGTATATTCGGAGGGCGAACCTATCAGATTTGTGTTCTACCCTTCGGACTGAATGTCAGTTCTGGAGTATTCATTACAGCCCTGGATACCGTGCTTGGCGATGATTTAGTTGAGACAGTCACATACTATGTAGATGATATACTGATAGCTACACAGTCTTGGAATGAACACATTGACACACTTCAAAGAATTTTAGAAAAATTTCCACAAGCTGGGGTCACAGCCAATCTTAGAAAATCAAAATTTGGTTGCAGTGAGATAAAATGTTTAGGACATATCATTCATTCACAGGGCATACGTCCTGATCCCAGTAAATTAGATGCTATCAGAAACTTTCCTAGCCCTCGAACAAAAAAGCAGTTAAAACCATTCCTTGGGCTATGTTCATTTTTCAGACGTTTTTTACCACAACCACTTTTGAACAGTAAACATCTGTTAAATCTACTCAGAAAGAATCAAGTTTGGATCTCGTCGGAACAGTGCCAGAATGACTTTAATACAATTAAACATGCTTTAGTGAATTCAAACATATTGAGCCATCCAGATTTCAATTTAGATTTTTGTATGACTTGTGACGCTTCATGTTCTGGCTTGGGCTGTTGCTTATTTCAAGTTGTAAAGAATAAAGAAAAGGAACAGATAAGAATTATTGGATTAGCAAGTCGTACTCTGAGTGAATGTGAGCGCACATACTCCACTACTGAGTTAGAAACACTTTCCATAGTCTGGGCATTCAAGAAATTCAATTATTATTTATTTGGCAAACATACAGTAATTTATACCGATCACCAGGCCCTGACATTTTTGTTAACTTGTAAACTTGTACATCCTAGACTATCACGATGGGCAGTTACTCTTCAGAACTACTCTTTCGAAATTAAGTACATAAAAGGTAAGGACAACACCATTGCCTACGCTTTGTCTAGGCTTCCACAAGGTATGAATGAAACCAACAGTGACTTAGAAAATATAAATGACTGCAGGATTCTCTTAATGCAAGACAAGCAGTATCACCAATATTATATTGATATGTGCAGAAACATGGCTAAATTACAAAAATCTGATCCTCACTGATATAAGATAATAACATTACTGGTAGAAAAACACAATCATCCTTTGACTAAGTATTACAAGTTACACAATGATGTATTATTTTATCGCCGACATCCAAATGCTACTAACTGGTGTGTATGCATTCCAAAAGAGTCTGAACGTAATTAGATTTGGCACACACACTTAGTTTGGGGTCATTATGGGGCGAAAAAGTGTTTGGCAAAGCTCAGCACATACTGTTATTTTAGCAATATGAGAAGAAAAATTTACAGGGAACTGAAAACATGTGTCATATGTCAAAAATCCAAACCTCAGAATTTATACACAAAAACAGATTTACATTCTATTTTACCGAGTAGACCCCTGGAAATTCTGTGTACTGACATCAGTGGACCGCATCCAGCAAACTCTGGAGGCGTCAAATATATCTTAGCTTTTTACGATATATTTTCTAGACATGTAAAACTTTATGCTTTAAAATCCGCCACTGCAAATGCTATATTACGAAGATTCTCAAGTGATTACCTGACGCACGTGGGAAAACCTAAAGCAATTCTGTCAGATAATGCAGCATACTACTCTGGGTACAAACGGAGAAATTTCTTGAAGGACAATAACATTAAAAGTATATTTATTTCAAGGTTTAATCCACAATGTAACGCGACTGAGAGACTTTTCCGACAACTAAACCCATTCATGAGGACCTATTTTTCATCAAAACATACTAATTGGGTGATTCTTGAAGTTTTCCCGGCGGACATAATGTTCCATAATCTTTCGGGCGTGCACTCGGGACAGCGACAATTCTTCTTGCGATATTTCGGCTAGAAACCTCCAAGCCATCTTCAAGGCGAGTCAGAGACTAAGTTCATAGCGTTTGCGCGTGCCTATTTATACGGAAAGTCACGTGATATCATAACACAGCTAATTCTTCACCGCACCACGGGACAAGTGAAGACTCTTCACAATCTCAATTTTACGTGACTCTCCGTATAAATAGGCACGCGCAAACGCTATGAACTCAGTCTCTGACTCGCCTTGAAGATGGCTGGGAGGTTTCTAGCCGAAATATCGCAAGAAGAATTGTCGCTGTCCCGAGTGCACGCCCGAAGGATGATGGAACAATACCAATTGGGTGTCCTACCTAAGTCTTTTCGAAGACGTACACAATAACTTAAATATTTACAATACAAATTACACACCTAACGAGATCATGTTCAATTGCAAACAGAACGATCAATGGATAGAACCGTTACCTAAGTTGTCAGACAAGGAAATCACACCTGAACAGAAAATAAAAGAAGTGTTGACTACACTGACACATTACGCACAGATACGAAACAAACATCACACAAACATAATAAAAAGAAAACAAAAATTCAAGGCAGGAATGCTTGTACTACTTCGTACTCATCACAAATCTGTAACACTGAAACGACGCAATGCTAAGTGGCGTCTGCTATATGAAGGACCTTATATTATTGTTAACATACCGCATTCTGGTGCGTATCTGTTACACCATCCTAGAACTAACAAAATTATTGGGCTATACGCACACCGAGATCTTAGAGCATTTCATGCTAAATAATGTCAAAGTCATATCCATGAAAACATTGTTAAGCAACTCGCAAAACTCTGTTTGCTACAACACAGATAATAAGTAGTATAGAAATTTTCATTTCAGCTGTACCAGTGACGCAGTTGAAGACAGTAGAACTTTTCTTTCAACGCCGCGGCATTACCAAGAAGACTGAATATTAAGGTGAAATTTATGATTAAGTAGCAGTGAATGATATATTAATTTTTCACGGAACATTTGTGACTGTAGGTACCACTGACTTGGTATGACACCTAACGAACCGACAGACGTCATCGGTGAAGTGACCTTTTACTTCGAGAAATAGATTAGACGCACATCTCTCAGCAAGAAAAGCATCTACCAGTAGCCAAGGCCAAACAGACACTATACAAACACGCACAAAACGCGAGCAATCTAACAGTTTTGCGTCTCTTATTATTTTGAATATTTATTGAGTAGTGAAAACGCCTGGTCTTGCCTACTGATGTAATGAATGTTGTGTCTAACCTATCTTAATTTCAGATGACATCACAAAAAACATCGATAAAATCCCAGCAAAACCGTTAAAGAGAACGCAAATATCTGCAATTCATGTAATCAAATGTGACATAATGTAATAATTTATAGCTATTTAATGATGATGTAAATATGTTTATGTGTAACTGTATTATGTTTATGCTAAGAAAATATGTGAAGTGTATATCTATGATTACTTATGTTTTTAAAAAGAAATGATGTATAATGTAACTGTTACTATGTGAAAATTTGAACGATAACGAGTGCCAAAATGAGAAAAACTTTTAAAAAAGTTGCGTAGTGAACCACTGTTCACGGACATTAACGTACATTACTAAGTCTGAAACTATGCAGAAACCTATGTGAAAGAAACTGTTAATGACATTCATCATGCATCGTACCTTTGGAAACGAGATGAACGATTTCTTTGATAAGTAACTACAAACATTTAGGTGAGCTATATTTAGCAAAAAACTGAAAATGTGAAGTGCATAATTGGTGCATCGTCTAGTGACATTACTACAGTATCTAACTTCAAGATGTTAACTGGATTAAATGGTCACAACGTGCCTGTCCAGAAAACGACACGACGAGTGGAAGAATTTTGGTTGGAACTTCAGGGAATGGAATGTTCTCGAAATGTGATGGACACACTTACCTGGACTGTCCAAGGATCGACGCCAGTTATGTGCCATTCGAGGTTCTGCAACCAAGCTTCTACGGAGTATTGAAAACGAACTGCATATGGACCAATTACTCGACGGGTCACGTCCGATCTGTAATAAACAATGCTTGTTGTCACAACGAACTGCATCACAACGACTATAATGGAAATAGGAAATGGACATGCTTATGTATAAATTACGCTGTTATACAGCGATGTTACTGTGATCAAAAAACTTTACCTCGACGACACTAACCTGTGAAACTTTACTGTGCAGCAGATGAGTATAAACTGTAATAACGACACGATATGTATAGGTCAACGCACCTGAAACAAAAAGACATTTTTCTTTGAAGCATTTCAATGCAATACTATGTATCTAAGAACATACAACAATCTGAAGTTGTATTGTATTATGACAAATATTGTAATTTTAAAATTAAGTTACCTGTCATAGAATGCACTCTTCATATGTAATCTTGGTGGAATATTTTCTTTATGCAACGACTAAGAAACGCGCGCGCACACGAACAATATGAACTGCAATATGGTGCCGCGTGATCTATATTTACGATATAACGGTAGTGCCGCAGTCACATAGACGCTTCTGTGCATGTGCGCACTCTATTTTGCCAACATAAGAACTTTTACGGCGCACGCACGTCATTCAAATTTTTTGTATAATATACTATATAATGTATGTCGTGTAAATAGTTGTAGATAACTTAGATTTTCTTGTGCCTTTAGGTGAATTGCTCGCCTGCAGGTGTGTCCTTTCGCCTCGCAATTCAGGGGGCAACATAAAGGCACATTTGCATGGCGTGCGTGAGTTTCTTCGGAAACGCGAAATCTTAATTAAATAATTAATCTCTGACAAATAAATAAAGCCCATGGCACAGAACTGCAGCGCTATGCCGCTGATAAAACAAAATACAATTATGGCACTCTTATGTTTCATTAAGAAGAAGGAGGTCGAGTAGAATAGCTGGTGCGGGAAGCTCGTATATTTTATTAACTGGTACACTGCCATATTTGATGTTATATAAGAACACTGCGAGTTGCAATCTTACTAGGCACTCAGTTCTGTAAAGAATTTATATTTATGAAAGTAAGTAGAATTATTTAACTGTAGGCTTATTCGTTGAATATATCTGATTTAACTAACTGTGTAAACTTTTTTATGTTTAGTAGACAGTCACCTCTGTACGACGTATTGACATGGCTGGCAAATTATTCTAATATTGAGATTTAGATTTTGAGTCCGCACCTACCGCAGCAGTCTTTGGAAACGATTTAAATACGAAGTCCGATTATTTGACTCTTATTTCACGGTCAACTACGAATAACATTGCATTTACCAAAAAGCCATTGTCAAGCGTCTGATACCAAATAATTAAACGTCCACGTTCCAGATAAGTAAATATTAATTACAACCAATCACTATCATACATATACAATAACCAATATTTTATTTTATTTTCTTGTTTATTTATTTTATAGTTTATATTAAAATACATACTTCCGTGCATTTTTTATGGTTTGTATTAACCAATTACACTAGCCCCTCTCCTCACGTTTTGTATGTGGACTCGATTCGTCAGTATTTGATGTGGTTTACGAAATATATCCAGCGGTAATGTTAGGTGACTGACCCTGTATATATATATATATATATATATATATATATATATATATATATATATGTATATATATATATATATATATATATATAACTCCGCCTAAGCCGGTCCCAAGCCCGGTTGTAAAAGGAGGAGGGGGAGGAGTAACACCTCGTAAAAAAACCTTGGTTCACCTGGCCCGGGTGATAGTACCTTGTGAGGGTCCCTTGCCAGGGATACGGCGAAGACCTCAACGGTAGTGAAGACGGAGATGAAGATCATCGGTACGGCGGAACTGGCGGGAGAGGCAAGCATTATCAACAAGATAAAGCATATTGAAAAGCCCAGACACGTCTGTGTGGCAACCACCGGTACTCTGGCCAGCGTCTGTTCACCATGTGAGGTGCGGCTGAACACCAAGCTCCAGGAACTAACAATCCCTGGTTCTAACTACCCAGCATTAGCTGGAACTTAATTACAAGCAGTATGATTCGTACAAGTAAAATTAATATTACCCCAGGTGGCCAATCCACTCGCCCTGTGGCGACAACCAAGCTATCGGATTCTGGGGAGCTTGGGCTCGTACGACAGAGAAAGTCGGAGTTCTCTAGTAAACGTCCACGAAAGTCCCATACATTTATTGGCACTTTTAACATTCAGACACTAATTCAGACAGGCAAACTTCATAATCTTACAACAGAACTCAACAAACAGAAAATTCAAATCCTTGCTCTCCAAGAGACCAGATTCACTGATTCAGAAACAATAGACTACAACAATTACCGTATCTTTAAAAGTAAAACAGACAAGGAAATTGGCAAAGGAGCTGCAATATTTGGCATGGCTTTTATCGTAAATAAGGACACCCTTGACTCTGTTATAGACATGAATCAAATCAGTAACAGACTAATGACCATGCGAATCAAGCACACCAACAAAATATATACATTTATTAATGTTCATGCACCTACCAACATTGCCAACAAAAAAGAACCGGAGAAGACAGAAAAATTTTGGGAAAAACTCGAAACTGAAATGTCCAAAATTCCAAAGGAGGATGTAAAAATTCTTCTAGGGGATTTCAACGCGCAAATTGGCAAAGAGAGGAAATATAAAAAAACAGTCGGTAATTACCCTGCACACAAATTCACAAACAAGAACGGCATGAGACTCATCGAGTTATGTCAGCAAAACAACCTAAAAATCGTGACAACATCACTTCGAAAAGACCCCAAGAAACAAAAAACATGGAGATCACCAAACCTTCAGCTTGGTGAATTTCAAATAGACCATGTTGCGATCTCCTATGACTTCCAGAAAGAAATACACGACGTTCAAGTCCGCAGAGGGGCAAATATAGATTCTGACCACTACCTTACCAGAGTTAAAATTAAATTCACTCCAAAAAGGAAACGCCAAAGGAAATCACCACTAATTCCCAAATTTGACTTGAAAAAGATCAAGGAATCAGAAATTACAGAAGCATGGGATAAACAACCAACAAACAACTGGAAAGATTTCCGAACGAAAATTATACAGAAAGCAAGAGATTTGATTCCGTTAAAGAAAATATCCAAGCATCCATGGTGGAATTCGAATTGTGATAACGCATTAGAAGAGAGACAACAAGCCTTTTTAAATTACAATTGTGACAAATCAGAAACCACACAACAAACATTTTTCAAAGTGAGAAAACAAACAGCTAAAATACTTAGACAAACTAAAAGAAAATACCTTAATGAACAGCTAAACACAATTGAAGAAAACTTTAAGAACCACAACACTCAAGATTTTTATAAAATATTCGCAAATCAAATCAAAGGATACACTCCACAAAATCTCTGCTTCCGGAAACAGAATGGAAAATTGGCACTAACTAACAAAGAAAATTGCCAAGAACTAGCTAAATATTTCTCACAACTCCTAAATTGCCCACAACCAAGTACAAGATTCCCCAGATTACAACCAGAACACACGAATGAGACTTCACTACCACCATCTCAAGAAGAAATTTATAGTCACATTAGAAAACTCAAAAATAATAAATCATCGGGAGAAGATGGAATTGTAGCTGAACTACTGAAAAACCTTGGTCCAAATTCGTTAAAAGAGATCACTAGCATCATCAAAGAAATTTGGCAGACAGAAAATATCCCAGAGGAGTGGAAGTGTGCACTAATTCACCCATTGCACAAAAAGGGAGAGAGATCAGACGTAAACAACTACAGAGGCATTTCACTTTTACCAGTTACCTACAAAATTCTATCTGCATGTCTCCTAAAGAGGGCACAAGAACAACTAGAACATACAATTTCAGACTACCAAGCAGGCTTTCGTCCTAATAGATCATGCCCGGAACAGATATTCAACCTTAAAACTATTTTAAAGATTAAAGCAATCAGGTCAAAACCAATAATCTGCACATTCGTTGATTTCAAAAAGGCATACGATTCCATAGACAGACAGTCTCTATGTCACATTCTCGAAGAACGAGGCCTAGACACTAAAACCCGAAAACTAATTGAACAAACACTAACAGAAACCAAATCAAAAATTAAATTCAGAGGGGAAATTTCGGAACCATTCTCAATTAAAACAGGAGTAAGACAAGGAGATGGCATCTCACCACTATTATTCAATATAGTTTTGGACAAAGTTATGAAAGAGTGGGAAGTAACACTAAGGAAACAAAGCTTTTGGAAGCCAATTGAACTAGGAAGAGGTAAAGGAAAATTGAACATCCCTTATTTAGCGTTTGCAGATGACTTGGCAATTATAACTGACAGTGAAGAAACAGCAGTAAAACAAATTGAGACACTTAAAGAATGTGCTGAGAAGGTTGGCCTGCAAATCTCCTTTGAGAAGACAGAATTCATCTGCTCAAAATTAGATATTTCGAAACTAAAAACAAAGTATGGTGAAATAACTAGAGTCAAGCACTTTAAGTATCTCGGTGAAGTTATTGAACCAACAGGACTTGAGAAAATAGCACAAAAAAACCGATTACAGAAAATCAAGAAAGTATTCGGACTTATTCAAAATATATATAACAAGAAATGTCTATCAAAAGGCACTAAAATCAGACACTACAACACAGTCATCAAACCAACAGTCACATATGCAAGTGAAACACTCTCCCTGAATAGAAAATTAGATTTACACGAAATTAAGAAAGTAGAGAGAAAAATTATTAGAAAAATCCTAGGACCACGATACACACAAGATGGATACAGGCTGCAGACTACCGAGACAACCGAAAAAATATCAAACATTGAGGCAGATATCAGGAAGAGGCGGATGAAGTTTTATGGACATATAGACAGATTACCTGGAAACAGGTTAACTAAACGTCTATTGGACTATATGACATCACTTAAGGCAACAACACCCTGGGTAACTGAAGTTAAGAAGGATTTGAAAAAGGCAAAAATTGACATAACAAACACATCAGACCGGGATACATTCAGAAGAAAAATCGACAAGTGGAAGTTTACTCCAGAGACGGAATCTAAACCTTTCCGACCAAAGTGGACCGAAGAAAGGAAGAAGGCCTTTGGGGAGGCGATGAAGAAATACTGGGGAAATAAGAAGAACATTAAGAAATGTTAATCACCTGCTTATCGTTCTCCCATGGGGACATTCGCTAATAATAATATATATATATATATATATATATATATATATATATATATCTGTGTGTGTGTGTATGTATGTATGTGTGTGTCGTTCAACATACACCCACTACTTGTCGGTACCCGACGTAGTCAGTATATGGCAGGGTGAGTGAAACATCCTCGTCACAAGGACTTTGTTGTAGGTGACTGATCCTGTGAAGATCCAAAAGAAGATCTGAAGAGAAGACGAAGAGAATATTCCCTCCTGATATTAAACGAACAGTTCTTGTAGGTCCATTCAATTGTGGCAAGACTAATGTTCCCATGACGCTGCCTAAGACACGTAGATAGAGATTGACTTGAAAATGTTTGTGTATTTTCATCCCAAGTATCAGCTATTACAGATATTGTAAGGTGTAAAGGGGGTTACGTACACGAATTCAGTGAAAGCAGTGATATCCCCCCCTCCCCCCCCCCCCCCAACTCAAAAAGTAAAGCCAAACATGGTATTCATATTTGACGATGTTGCTGTGGAAAACCAGAACAAATTCTAAAATACTTCTGTTTCGCTCGTCATTTGGATGCTGATGTTTTTTGTATCTAAGGTTAACATATTCCAAAATCCCAAAACATTTGGTTACAGTAATGGAAGCTTCATTAAAGCCCTCAAACAAGACAATCTGATTTTTAAACACGTTTACCAAGCACATGTAGGAACTAACATGCCGTTCAGTGGTTTTGTAAAAATATGTGCTGGAATCGTTATAGTATGGGTTTCTCGTTATTGACAAAACAAGAAAAGTGAATGGTGGTTTGGTGTAGGTGAAACTTCCAATAGCGTCTGTATACATAGCCTGGTAAGAGAAGCAAGAACATCAGTACACGCTGTACCAGTACTAACGTGGGCATATATCTGGCTCTCAACTCCAGAGAATGGGTGTACAAAGACAGAACATTCTCTTGTACATGGAAGCGAAAATTCAGACTATCGTCCATAAAGCTGGAGGTATGTGCAGGGGGTAGAGACATTACTGGAGTCTTCTCAGTATGATCAACGCATTAAATCAGTTGGTTAATGAAATCGGTAAGGAAGTAACCGACATCACTGAAGATGTTGAGGCTATTCAGGGGAAAATAGATGTAGAGGTCCTTGATATTGAGAAGGGGGAGCAGTTACAGAATGATAGGAAGAAAAGTATATAAAGCCTCATGCTACACAGAACTCTGATTAGTATACAGTGAGATGCCGATGAAGCAGAAAATCACTCAGGCGCAGAAAGCCATTCGAGAGAAATTACTGTTGCTAAGGTTAGGGCATATGACCGACAGCAAACATTAAGAGAGGCCATTAGGCCGCTTACTGAATATCTCAGGCAGCTCTCAGCAAAAACAAAAACACACGATAACGATCTATCCAGATAGATAGTACATACAGCGTCAGTAATGAAAGACCATACACGGTGGGTAAGCACCCTATAACTGTAACTGATGGCACAATACTGACTGATGGTAGGCAGTTCGAGAGAACACCTGGCTTAATGAACTTTATTTTCCTAAGACCTAGTAAAACACCCCAAAAAATATTCAGTTAATGATAGGGAAATGTGCCGTGAAATACTGCATTTAACTGATGTTTTTAAGATCTCAAAAAGTCAGAGCGACAAGAAATATCAAACCATTATAAAACAAATACTCGATGGTGAAAACAAACACAGCAGTAATGGTGTTGGTATTGACATTGAGCATAAAGCAGTGAACAATCGAATTACGCAGTATATATACGCGACTAAACTACATAGCCAATTCCTTTTGCTACCTTCCTTTCTGCCCAAACTTCCCTCATTCGCTCGTTGTGTTTCTGTTTCTGGTCCTCTGTCCACGCTTCTTGTGGGCTTCGTGTCTTCGGCTTCTTGGTT
Organism: Schistocerca serialis cubense; assembly: GCF_023864345.2. Classification (NCBI taxonomy): domain Eukaryota; kingdom Metazoa; phylum Arthropoda; class Insecta; order Orthoptera; family Acrididae; genus Schistocerca; species Schistocerca serialis. The sequence goes on from NC_064644.1 coordinate 522,553,272, forward strand.
GCCTTTTTGGCCATATTCCTTTCATTCTCCGGCTGTGATCTTGTTTGCGTTCTTCGGTCCATTTTACGCCTGCTAGTTTGTCACAGTGTATCTCATGTAGTTTACATTTCTTAATGATGTTTCTGAATTTTATTTTGTTGTTTATTGTGTCTGGTGTGAGTTCGTTCAGGTCGTTTTTTACCTCTTCCACCCATTTGTTGTTTCTAGTGGTTAACCAGTCAAATATCTGTTTGGTCTGTTGTGTGATGGCATTCTGTATAGGTGTCCATAGAATTTTAGTCTGTGTTTTCTAATCTTTTCTGTGATTGTCTCCGTGTGTTTGTATAGTTCCTCTGTAGGTTTCTTGATCCATATTCCATTGCTGTTAGTAGCGACAAAAATTTTCCTAAGTATTTTCTGTTCTACTTTTTCTAGTTGTCTGATACGTGTATGCCTTAGGATTAGCGTGGTCTCTGCTGCATTCAGTGCTTCGGGGAGCACCACCGTGTCGTAGTGGCGTAATTTGGCTTTTTGTGAGATAGACTTCTTGTTGTAATGATTCCACACTACTCTGTATGCCTTGTCCAGTTTAGTTTTTCTGTCTGAGTCTCTATTATGTCCACTCATTTGTAGTGTTTCACCGAGGTATTTGAAGTTTGCCGTTTTGTAAATCGTACCGTACTATGTGTTCAGTGATGAGAGTTTCTTTGTGTTCATAAACTGTGTCTTTTCGTAAGAGATCTGTAGTCCAGTTTCGGAAGCGATTTTGTGTGGTTTTTCAATAGCTTCTTTTGTTTCGTTTATACCTTCCATGACAATCGCCAAATCGTCTACAAAAGCCAGGCATTTATTCTGTAGGTTTCCTAAGGTTATCCCCTGTTGTGATATTTCCCATTCTTTTATTACCTTATCTAACACTAGATTGAAAAGGAGGGCCATCGCCTTGTCGGACACCTCTGCGAATTTTAAAGGGCTTTGATAGTTCCCCACAGAACTTTGCTTTGGAGGTCGTGTTGGTCAAGGTTTGCTCTATGATAGTCCGTGTTTTGTTGTCTACTTTGTATTCAGCTAGAATGTTGAAGAGCGTTTTCCAGTCGACTTTTTGAAGTCGACAAAGGTAATGATCAGGTTCTGTTTGTGTTGTAAAATCATTTTCAGGTTCCAAATTTGTTCCGCACAAGACCGCCCTTTACGGGAGCCTGCTTGGTATTCCCCAATCAAGTGGTCGGTCTGGCATTCTAGTCTGTTTAGTAAAGCTTTAGAGAGGATCTTGTATGTGACCGATAGTAAGGATATTCCTCTGTAGTTGTTCGGGTCAGTCTTGTCACCTTTCTTGTGTAGTTGGTGTATCAGGGCAGTTTTCAAGCCTTCAGTAATTTTCATGGTCTCCCAGATATTTTCCAAGAACCTGTGGATGTCTTTGGTGAGTTCTGGGTCTTGTAACTTCCAGATATCCGTGACGTTGCCGTCTTCTCCTGTTGCTCTACGATTCTTGAGTGACTTGATTATTTCTTTAACTTCTTCTAGAGTTGGAGGTTCACTATCTGGATTGTACGTACTCGTTTCTGTCATCAGTTCTTCCATAGGGGAGAGGGGGGGTGGGTCTCCGTGTTGAGTTTTTCAAAGTACATTGCCAGAATGTCACAATTCGTTTTCGGTATTGGTTTCTATGGTTCCATACGGTCTTCTGAAGCACAAGTTGGGTGGTTGATATCCAGTCATATTTTCTCTGAACGTTCTGTAGAAGTTTCTTGTATTCTTCTCCATGAAGTCCGATTCCATCTCCATCTGTCGCCGTTTATCATACTGTCGTTTTTCACTGCGAATGATTTTACTTGATTGTTTATGTGTTTTCAGGAAGTTCATCCAATTCTCGTGGGATTTATGGCTACTAAATTTTTTCCATGCACTGATTCGTTGGTCAATAGCTTGATCACATGCATGGTTCCACCAACGGTGTTTCCTTGTGCGCGGTGCTTGTTCTAGTTTCATGGCCTCTCGGATTCTTCCAAGTGTCCAGTGTGTCGTTTTCTACCAGCATGCAAAATATGATCTTGTAGATATGGGGGAATATTCGCTTGAGAGTAATGGATTCAGATATATTTTAACGGTTATTGATGCATACTCCAAATTTGAATGTGCACTACCTGTTAAAACAAAAACAGGGAGAAATGAGATGTGTTTGAGCATTTTTTGCAGACAGGGACAACCTTATGCCTGATGCCTGGTCAGCCTCAAAACCGATCATGGTGGAGAGTTTTACAATAGGTATTTCAAGACTGTGATGCAGCAGTACAGAATACATTACTACTCAACATTCACTCTCCTGAAGGCAACATCGCTAAAGTTCGAACAGAACAATAAAAGGTGAAATGTCGATGCGTTTTAATTTTAATGCAAATGGGCAGATGTGGTGGTTGTTGTGGTCTTCAGTCCTGAGACTGGTTTGATGCAGCTCTCCATGCTACTATATCCTGTGCAAGCTTTTTCATCTCCCAGTACCTACTGCAACCTAAATCCTTCTGAATCTGCTTGGTGTATTCATCTCTTGGTCTCCCTCTACGATTTTTAGCCTCCACGCTGCCCTCCAATACCAAATTGGTGATCCCTTGATGCCTCAGAACATGTACTACCAACCGTTTCAATTTTCATGCAAATGGTCCGATATCCTTCCAGAAATAACTGCTCAGAATAATCGAATCAAACGCAGCACAATAAAAATGAGACCAATCGGTGTTAGTCGTAATGGACTCCTGGATCCATGCAAACAGAAATATAATATAAGTTATTTGGTAGGTATCTCAAAACACAAGACAACAGATAAGAAATCATTTCTGCCAGACAGGTCAACAGAGATATTTACATTTTCCAAGATGCATAGAACGATTCCTAGAACTTATACCTTCAAGGACAGTAAAGGTGAAGAAATTAGAGGTTGTTTCTACGCTGAAGAGTTGCAGGAAAAATCAGAACCTGATGTGTTTCTCATGGAGAGTGTCATAAGACGTCGTGGAAATAGAACGCTAGTCAAATGGCTTGGTTTTTCTGCAGCACGAAACAGTTGGATTGATGGTAACGATTTACGATTTACTATACAGTGGAGTGAACTGTCCACAACCACCACATTAGCATAAGAAGCGAGCTAGGAGACGCATTAGAGGAGGAGGTGTACCAGACAAACTGCCCCCGGAATTACACATTCCAGGTTATAGCTACTGCGGACCTGGGAGTAATTAATTGACCTATTAAATAATTTGCTTAATTAACTTGATATCAATTTGATATGAAAAGTGTCCCAGAACTGGCTTTCTTCCACTGCTATCCACAAGTTAGACCCAGCACAGTCGGGCAAGGAAGTGAAATGAGTCAGGCAAGTGTTATATGCATTCTCCATTGGCATAGGTTCCATTCCTGTCACATCTCTCTCCTTCAAGAGCGGCATGCAAACGTTTATGACAATCATTTTAACCTCTGTACATTGGCGAAAAGAGAGAATACTCCACGTGTATCACGTATCTTGTTTAATGATGGAGCCACTTTTATCAGTCATGGCCAGATAAACTGACGAAACATGCACTATTGGCCTGCTGACAATTCCCATTTCTTTCGTCAGGCGGAACGACAGCATCCAAAAGTGTAAACATGTGGTATGGGATAGTGAACCATCAGTTTATAGGCCCATTTTTCATAGACCAAACACCGAACGTGTACGAGAATCGCAGCCCCCTAATAGACCACCTTCCATGGATGTCAGAAGACATTCCTCTGCAGACTAGGAAGAACCTATGGCGCCAAAATGATGGCTGCCGAGCCCATAGTGGACGAAGTACTACAGCATGTTCTCACGAATTGTTTAAAATCGTTGGATTGGACGTAGAGGAGCTGTGTCTTTTCCTGACCATTCTCTGGATTTTACGCCCGTAGACTTTTTTCTGTGGCGAAGCTGAAAGAAGCTGTCTGCAAGGATATACCACCTACACTCGATGATATGCAACGATGTATTACAGCAGACTACTCGGGTACCTTCGCTCAAATGCTAGCACGTGTGCAGCATTAATCCCCTACCAGACTGGAAGAGTGTACTGTCGCAGCTGTGGTAATTTTAAACACGACCAGTGATGGTCAATTGACTCGTTACTGGTCAGAATCTATATAACCAGTGTATGCACTTGGGTTGTTCTTTAGTGTGTGCCTCCACAGGCATTGTACAAGTGTCAATGTGGGAACTTTTCAAAATACGATGTCTCGTAAACGACTGACACTAAAATCCTGGAGCAAACAGCATTGACATTCTAAATTAACCTGTTTTCAATCTGTTGCTGTCAGTAGGGATTGTTCCATTTGAAAAGTGTATGTTTGTACAAAAACAAAAAACCTCTGTTAGTATTATCACAATCTGTTGAGTGGCTAACAATACGAGCCCCTGATTACCAATCCATTCTCTGAAATTGGGACATCTATAGGACTTTCCATTTCCGCAATATTTGCGGTGTATGTTTCAGGTGAGTCATCTTGTGTACAGAGAGAGAGAAAGAGTGGTAAACACCACCAAAGCAGACATGTTTCGTCCAAACTGCGGCGGAATGTGCAAATGCACGATAACGGAGTGCAAAGTCCGCTGTTGTGAATCTGTTACTAAGACAAAAGTGTGACATGCAGTGGTGAAAAATACGGCAGTAGACGTTTTGGATCGTTAGTAGACCAATAATACATCTCTGCAACGCAGTTTTCATTTACATTACATGAAGTTCATGCAATGAATGTAAAGGTTTTTAGGCACCTTATCCAATGCAAAAATCATCGCACTAAAAAGAACGTAGGCTACGAATTTAAGTGGTGCAAGGTGTGTTTTCCACGTATTGTGAAAGAAGTTAAAAATGAAAGACACATTACGACGTATCCCTATGATGGGCAAGCATGTGGAACCCTCTAATGTACCTCTGTCTCTCAATAACTCTGAGACACAGACCCATCACTTCATTGACAGTACTATGAAAATTAAAAGTAGCGGATTTTCACGGAAATGAGTATAAAATGTGAGCAACTTAAGACGACACACTGTATTTATTACTGCAAGAATACTTCTATTATCTCCGACAAAAGCAAGTAAAATAATGAAAGGTGATGATGGGATTTCGTGAACTTATATGATACATAGAATTAAATATCATGACTGATTTATTCATAAAACACGAGTTAAATGGAATGTGGGTCAACATAATACATTGATTATTTTCTGTCTCGTGTCCTCATGTAAAGTGATCTGATTATCAGTTGAGAATATGGAATTAAGGATGATAAATCGACTTTAATTGCGATTTTAAGTAGTTAATGTGATCTGACTGTGGTTAATACGAAGGACAGTGATTGTGAATTGAACCTAGAAACAAACTACTACATCGCAGTTGACTGGACGTACAACCAAGTAAGAGAATTCCCTCTGAAGATTCCTAGTGCCGATACTGCGAAATGCTCACCATACACATGTAGAAAACTCGAGATTCAATGCCCAGCGCGCGCCTCGGCGTCGACTCGGCCAGTGAATGTATACCATCTCCTGTAAAAAAAAACTCCTTCGTGAGATGCGACCGAATGTCGTTCGCATTCCTTGCTTCACCACCTATGCCTCTTTTCCTCATTCTAGCTACCAGGGCATAGAAAGCTCCAAATGGTGTTTCTGTCAGAAAAGCAAACTGCCAATTGAAAACTCAGAAAACAGCCCTACGCCAATTCTGCGTCACTTCACGTGCCGAACAGTCTCCCTCCATAAGATGGGAATGGCAGCTCGTCCATTCCTAGCACATTGGTAGGCGTCCGCTCTCATGATATCGGAAGTCACGGGCTGCGATCCAATGAAAATACTGCTGTTTTGCGTGTGCGGGAAACCCTGCCAAAATAATGGACTGTGCTTCTCCCGTCTGGGAACAATTTCTGTTCTATTGATTGGCGACTCCATAGTGTCCTGTGCACTACGACCAGATAATGAGTATACTTTGAAGGAGCGACAGCATTGGTCGAATATTTTTGTTTATTATCGCAAAATCGATTTTCGGTCACTTAGTGACCATCTTCAGTGCTGTAATATATAACTTAAATTAGTAAGCACTGGTGTCAATAAGCTTACGGCGATCACATAGACTCATGTGATCGCCGTAAGCTTATTGACACCAGTGCTTACTACACTCCTGGAAATTGAAATAAGAACACCGTGAATTCATTGTCCCAGGAAGGGGAAACTTTATTGACACATTCCTGGGGTCAGATACATCACATGATCACACTGACAGAACCACAGGCACATAGACACAGGCAACAGAGCATGCACAATGTCGGCACTAGTACAGTGTATATCCACCTTTCGCAGCAATGCAGGCTGCTATTATCCCATGGAGACGATCGTAGAGATGCTGGATGTAGTCCTGTGGAACGGCTTGCCATGCCATTTCCACCTGGGGCCTCAGTTGGACCAGCGTTCGTGCTGGACGTGCAGACCGCGTGAGACGACGCTTCATCCAGTACCAAACATGCTCAATGGGGGACAGATCCGGAGATCTTGTTGGCCAGGGTAGTTGACTTACACCTTCTAGAGCACGTTGGGTGGCCCGGGATACATGCGGACGTGCATTGTCCTGTTGGAACAGCAAGTTCCCTTGCCGGTCTAGGAATGGTAGAACGATGGGTTCGATGACGGTTTGGATGTACCGTGCACTATTCAGTGTCCCCTCGACGATCACCAGTGGTGTACGGCCAGTGTAGGAGATCGCTCCCCAGACCATGATGCCGGGTGTTGGCCCTGTGTGCCTCGGTAGTATGCAGTCCTGATTGTGACGCTCACCTGCACGGCGCCAAACACGCATACGACCATCATTGGCACCAAGGCAGAAGCGACTCTCATCGTTGAAGACGACACGTCTCCATTCGTCCCTCCATTCACGCCTGTCGCGACACCACTGGAGGCGGGCTGCACGATGTTGGGGCGTGAGTGGAAGACGGCCTAACGGTGTGCGGGACCGTAGCCCAGCTTCATGGAGACGGTTGCGAATGGTCCTCGCCGATACCCCAGGAGCAACAGTGTCCCTAATTTGCTGGGAAGTGGCGGTGCGGTCCCCTACGGCACTGCGTAGGATCCTACGGTCTTGGCGTGCATCCGTGCGTCGCTGCGGTCCGGTCCCAGGTCGACGGGCACGTGCACCTTCCGCCGACCACTGGCGACAACATCGATGTACTGTGGAGACCTCACGCCCCACGTCTTGAGCAATTCGGCGGTACGTCCACCCGGCCTCCCGCATGCCCACTATACGCCCTCGCTCAAAGTCCGTTAACTGCACATACGGTTCACGTCCACGCGGTCGCGCCATGCTACCAGTGTTAAAGACTGCGATGGAGCTCCGTATGCCACGGCAAACTGGCTGACACTGACGGCGGCGGTGCACAAATGCTGCGCAGCTAGCGCCATTCGACGGCCAACACCGCGGTTCCTGGTGTGTCCGCTGTGCCGTGCGTGTGATCATTGCTTGTACAGCCCTCTCGCAGTGTCCGGAGCAAGTATGGTGGGTCTGACACACCGGTGTCAATGTGTTCTTTTTTCCATTTCCAGGAGTGTAATTTAAATTATATATTACAGCACTGATGATGGTCACTAAGTGACCGAAAATCGATTTTGCGATAATAAACAAAAATATACGACCAATGCTGTCTCTCCTTCAAAATTTCTGTTCTCACGTCTCTGTGCAGCTCTGTGAACGAAACCCTGAGAACTGCTTTTTCCTCTGGCGACAGGGACAATACGTCGAGGCCCACTGCTCCTGGCACTTCACTCCCTGTGCACAGCGACAACCCGTGCTATGAGCCGCGTCCTCTGCGGCAGCTACTGTGTGTAAAAGCGCCGTCCAGGTTACCCTTCTCAGAGCTAACACCATTAAGCACCACCTGCTGCAGCCGAGGCTGCATGCGTCTAGCTACGACTGAATTCACCGTTACAAACACTGTCAGCTCTCTCAAATAATATCATTCACAACAGAGATGTGATTTTCAGTTCGACTGAATAAAGAAAAACGAGTCGAAAGGACCTGCAGTTTTTCAACATCGCGCCATAAAACCCTAAGCAATCGTCCATTTCTGACGCTCAAGGAGAGGTTGAAGATGTAACAAAAATACGATGTTTTTGCAGAATCGTTCAGGAATTCAGGCTAAATGCTTCTTGTAGATAACTTTTCCAATAATAAGCACTTCAGAGACAAAATACTGCACTTTTCAAAATAATGAAATAGAAGAGTAAACGTAACAAAATAAATGTTTACCCCAAAATAAATCTTAATATTTTACTTTAGACAGTAAATGTGCATGTGCTGTATGTCGCGAGACTATAACGTATTTCATGGCGATTTGCTCAACGAAATGTCTTAAAATGGACACTTGTTTACGGTAGACAATGCTATAACAATCAAGTAGAGATGCCAAAAAGATGTGCTCTCAGTTTATCCCTGCAAGCAGTCAGTATTAATACCGAAGCAGAAACATGGTCTGGTGTTCTGGAATGTTATGAAATTCTTCTTCATTTCCAGCAAGCACTGACAGATAGAGACTTGCTAGGGCCTACAGTTATGTGTCAAAAAATTTGTACAGTCCTTCTCACCACAGAGTTTCAGTGTCGTTGTGAGAAAAGTAATGCAGAAAACAATTATCATGAGAGGCATCCTTCACTGGAGCCATCTAATGGATTCTTCTTGTGTTAAAGAGATAAAAATTCTGAATAGTATCTACATAAACATCTGTTAGGCAACTGCAAATGATGCAAAAACAGACATAATGTCTGACGGGATAACAGCAATCACTAGTTTTCCAATGTTATTTATAATAATTGCAAAAAATGTTTGGTCACATGACCGGTTTCTGTTCATCTAGAACCATTTTCAGATCTGCAATTTATGTGACGCAACATGTAAAGGTTGCTATGTAAGGACCGGTTACGCCTGTAACCGAAATTGCAGATCTGAAGATGGTTCTTCATGAACCGAAACCGGTCATGTGATTAAACATTTTTTGCAATCAAGACGGGTTATAAATAACGTGGGAACTGCAAATGATTTTTTCCTAGCTACTTTATACCTCGTCCTTTTACTGAAAGTGACTACTAATTTCTTATTTCCTCATTCTGTAGTAATACAAGCACACAAATGAACCAGTGTTATTGACGTTTCTCTATGAAAATTTAATTTATTTGGTACCAAGAGCAATTAAAAATAAAAAGATGATATTGTCATTAGAAAATTATGATCCAATACTTATTTATTTTTATTACTTACATTTGACAATAAACGCAACAGTGCATAAAAACAAAAGAATATAATGTATCTGCTAACAAGGTTCGAACCGAATTATAATAGAGTGTATGTGTTTATCAACTCGTCTTGCCTCAGTTTATTAAGGTATCATCAGTGGCCTGGAATATATGATTTTATGCAGCACAATCAACTTACATATTTCTTTAATGCACATGTAAGGTAGAAATAGTCCTTCATTTAGCACCGCTTTCTCACATTATTGTAAATAACTATGTGTATTAAAATCGTCCTACATGTGCTTCTGCCCGTGAGACTGTTCTTATACAGACATAGATTTGTTGACTGTACTCAAACCCAGCCGTAAATATATTCATAGAGCTAAGAAAAACAGAAATATGTGAATGTCAAGAAGCATTGAGCAAGGCGCGTTCATTGTATCAGACGAAGATCTGAATATAGGTCAATATATTCTCTGTTTCCAGAATGAGATTTTCACTCTGCAGCGGAGTGTGCGCTGATATGGAACTTCTGGCAGATTAAAACTGTGTGCCCGACCGAGACTCGAACTCGGGACCTTTGCATTTCGCGGGCAAGTGCTTTCGCGCAAGTGCCCGCGAAAGGCAAAGGTCCCGAGTTCGAGTGTCGGTCGGGCACACAGTTTTAATCTGCCGGGAAGTTTCATATTCTCTGTTGTTTTATTCTCTCTACAGCTAATAAACTCTGACAGGAAATAGTAAAACTTCACTACAGCGCAGGTATTCATGATAATGTCACAAGCAGGGGATTAGAAGATATAGAGAATGTTCAAGGATCGGGTTAACTCAGTATGTAATGGGAGATCAAAATCTAATAATTGTGGGGACTGAAGCTCTAAAGGAGGAAAAAGTAACAAGGCAGAGTTAAGGAAGAACGACTTTGGCAGTAAGAATTGGGTTCGAGAGTATACTACTAGTAAAATCAAGTACCTATACATGTAAAAGGGCACCAGCTGCACTATATAGTACGTAACTAAATTCCCTTTAGATACTTTTTGTGGGACCAACATGGTTAAATTTACCACTGGATCTCATGTCCGGAAGCGTACCGTTTTCCCGCCACATGCAAAATACCACAAGACATGTTGCTCTCTGACTCCTGCTGGTTTTCGTCTGCGTCCAACGGCAAGTAGCGCTCTTTGTGACGAGCAACGACGTCGACACAGATACGGTATATTAGCAGTAGCACAACTTCATATCAGGGTATTCAGCATACGTGTAGTTCACCATGGTCAACAGCAACACACTAAAAATGAAATGTACGGACAGCTTGCATTCCGTACTGTAGCGAATGGTTAGTACTGTACAGCATGAAAAAAGACCTCAGGGGCATGAGGGAGAAATCTCTTTAGGCCGGTACAGCTTTACAGCATTGTGGTGTGCGTACTGTAAGACCTTCAGTACACGCACCATCAGGTTATTTGACTTGTTGCTCTAACGAAGTAGGCGAGTGTCAGCAATATGTCTGGTGGTCTTGTCGTGGCGTGTTTATCTTCTGCCGTTAGGTCAGACGATAGAAATGCCACTTGCACGCTTAGAGTAGAAGATTGATGGTGATCAACTTTAAACAGAACTTGATTAATTTTCACACTCATTTATTAAAATAATAACAAGCATTAAAATTACGTAACTTGGTTCTGAATGCTATTTACAATTGACAATCTGAAGTTCCTTTGGTATTGGTACGTTAATCTTATTCTCACATATATCTCTGACACTTGGCAAAAGTGTCGATACATTTATCTTCATGGCTATGTACAGGAATATGGTAATCTTATTAGGCGCAGACTGAAACTTGACTATACACTGGTACAGACAAACGTAGAACTCGTACAGACTGGTACAGACCGATGCAGACTGGTACAGACTGGTGCAGACAAATGCATACTGATTGATTGGGGGTCTGTACACTCGTTTTAATAACTCGCGCGTTCATATATCAATGCGCGAGTGTGATCCGCGAGGAGCAAACGTTCTACGTTAGCAGCAATCTCATTGGCTGCGTTACATATTAATACGTGGATCGGCGGAAGCAGTATTTGGTCCGTCTCTAGGGCAGCGCCATCTCGTAGTGCGGAGACGGACGAGCGCTGCGCCTGCGCTGTTGTGCTTAGCGGGGCGCGCTCTAGTGGGAAAGTTGTGTACGCGCTGACTACGAGGGAGTATGTACACACAAGTATGAACAAAGATCGCAAACACAATAACGTGTACAGATCTCTCTGTTCAGATTACAAACTCGACTGATGACATGAAAACAAACCTGTAGGGGACATGGAAAACCAGTTCATCGATGAATGACGTTCGTAATATCCTAGTTAGTGGCGCCGTAAATTCACAAGATTTTAACGGGCGTTGTGGTATTTTGCGTGCAGCAGGAAGTCGTTACATTTACGGATATGACTTCCTTAGATAACTGTCTCGGTCCCCAGCACAAGTGTTCAATGTCTGTAAACATAAATTAGCTACGCACTGTATAATGGTGAAACATTGAATCCGAAATCAGATATTGGGTTATAAAGTGTACCTGGCGTAGATAAGAACTCAGATCACTTGTTAGCAATATTGAAGAGTGGGCTGAAATTTAATAAAATTGTCAGGAATAAGAGAATGAATTTTCCCTCTGCAGCAGAATGTGCACTGATTTGAAACATCCTTGCAAGTAATTAAAACTGTGCGCCGGACCGGCACTCGAAACTGGGACCTTTGCCGTTCGGTGACTCGTGCTCCACCACTGAGCTACCCGAGCACGACTCACTCCTGACAGCTTTATTTTCATCAGTAACTCGTCTCTTACCTTCTAAACTTCACAGAACTTCTCCTGCATAACTTGTGGGACTTGCACTCCCAGAAGGCCTGATATTGTGTTGACATGGCTTAGCCACAGCCTCGAGGAATGTTTCGACAGTTATGTAACGTCCTCTTAGAAAAATTAATGAATTACTGTTCTGATAAACCCCTTACATTATTTGATTTACAAACAGCTGAGCAGAACTGAACGTACTCAGACATTTCGCTCTCTACCTATTCTGATCAACACTAAACTGACACACAATATTTTTAGCGCAACGCAATCTGACTTCTAATAATCCCTACAAAAGAATGGCCCTGACTAACAATAACCTATACCTTTCATGAATCACTTACCTCACAAAAATCTTCGTTACTCGAACTACTGCAATACAGTGAACGCCACTACTGCCAGCTAAATAAAAGATTCAAACTACTGAAGGCACTAACTACTGATAGGCATAGTTAACAAATGAAAGATTTTGATAGAGAACAAACAATGTACTCGTATTTACCTTAATAGTGTTCAAGAGTCATAAAATATATTTAAGTTCATGACATCCAGTCTTACAAAGTTACTGTCTCTGATGGACACACGTCCAGATCATCCGCTCTCAAAACTCCGCCATCTCTATCCCCACATCCACCACTGCTGGCGGCTCACCTCCAACTGCGCAACGCTACACGCTGTTCACATTCAGCTGCCCAACACTACTATGGCAGACAACAATGCAAACTAGCCACAGACTGCACACAGCACAGCCAGTGATTTTCATACAGAGCGCTACGTGGCGTTACCAATAAGAAAACCTAAACAGCGTACTTACACAGTGAACAGCATGTCTCCGCAATATCCGTTCTTCCAGGAGTGCTTGCCCCGCGTGGTATGCAGGGGAAGTTCTGTGAAGTTTGGAAAGTGGAAGATGAGGTAGTGGCGCAAGTTAGTTTGTGACAGCTGGTCGTGCGTCGTGCTTAGATAGCTCAGTCGATGGAGCATCTGTCTGCGTAAGGAAAAGTTCCCAGGTTCGAGTACTGTTCCGGCTTACAATTCCAGTCTGCCAAGAAGTTTGTCAAGAATGACCTACGCACAAGTAAACATGTGTCACTAAAATTGTAGAGAGTGATGGTGAGTGTTTGAAGTTATCTGAGTTGATATTACGGTTATAAATATTATAGTAGGCGAACTGTGTTGGGGAAGAATAGGCAACTGTGAAAGGGTAGTCAGAGACGCAGAAGTCGGACAGGCAAATGTTGGTACAAGGAACGTAATTGTGGGAAAACTGTGGAAAACACAAGAAATACTGCAGTTGATGGACGCAAAAAAGAAATACAGCACAATAAGTCACTTTGGAATGAAATTAGTGAGAAGTGTGGTGAAGGTAAATCGAAATGCTTAGACGAAAAACGTGAGAAAATGTAAAAGGGAATGCGCAGAATTTAGAATAATGAAAATAGCTATCGGTGAATTTAACAACGAAAACGTTAACATCAATAGTACTAAAATAATTTCACTGTTATATGCAGACGAGAGAATGAAAGGCGGCAGGTGGAAAGAGTGTATTAAAGGCGTCTACGAGAGAGAGGAACTGCCTACTAACGGTACAGAAGGAGAAATGGGTGTTGATTTGGAAGACATAGCGGTCCAGTACAAGAGTCATATTTTGACAGGGACGATCAAATGATGCTGAAGTGATAGAAAACACCAGTAACACCCCCTTCTCCAACTCCGACTCTTTAAAGAATCGAAATCTCGTGTGGAAAACAGCTTCAAACGTCTCATTACCTAATAAATTAGTTAATGTGTTAAATATTTGACGTTAAACATGTGAAGCCTTTACAGATGAAGACGCAAAACGCATGGATGTCGTTAGATACTCGACCTGCAACTTGTACATTGTGACCCTTTTAATTTTTTAGTAACATAGACTGGTTTGCAAATTCTCATGGGTGCATTACATGTTCAGACATCTCGCCATATGAGGTTACATCTAGCACTGCTGTACATAATCATTTTGGTCGATCACGCGTTTTGGTGTGGGGAGGCATAATGTTGCATTGATGTACTGACCTCCATACCTCTGAACACGGTACACTCACCGGTCAAAATTATTGTGACACTGTACTTCTCATCTGTTTGTGTCTTTCTCAGGGATGCATTCGGAGATTATTTCATTTTTATGGATGTGAAAGTGCGACCGCATCGAACAGAGCGGGTGGAGGAGATGTTGGAACGAGAGGACAATAGGCGAATGGACTGGCCCACCTATTCCCCGGCTTAAGCCCCATCGAAAACGTGTGGGATACGTTCGGAAGACGAACTGCAGTACGGCCACATGCACAGAGGATCATACCTCAGTTGCCGATCATGATGGTGGAGTAATGTGAACGCCCTACCACAAGCACTGATTAAAAAATTTGCGATCAGCACAAGAGGACGTTGGAGAGGATGCACTGCTGTGCGTGGTGACCAGACACCCTATTAGAAACCATATTCTGCCTTCTTTCATGTCCAGGGGACCATGATAAGTCGCAGTGTTTACAGCGTGAATATTGCCTTTGAATAAAAGTGTCATATCGGTTCGTCTCACTACATATTTATTTTACTTACATTCTCTACTACTACTACTACTGTAATAGTTGTTTTTACAGGGCGATCCCGTAATCTTGTTACGAACGTTCAAAGATGATGGAGAACGGTAAATGTTTCAGTTTGATGAAAGAAACCCTGGTCTGGAAACGACAACGTCGAAAGTTCTGAGTCAAAATCCTTCTGATACCTGGGGCAGTCGAATACATGTACTAGTCTTATGCCTGTACCGTACCTGTACCTCTTATACAGCACCGGTACTGCAGCTGCTAGGATTTAGAATAGGCAAGCCCGAAAATCACTTGTTATTCCTCAAAGGATGTGGTTCCAACGTGATGGAGCCTCGTCTCACTTTGGACAGAGAGTTCATGAACACCTGGATCAGATATTACCTGTAAAGTGGATAGGCAGAGGAGGCCCTGTTTCGTGGCCAGCGTGTTTACCTGATCTCAGTCCACTTCATTCCTTCTTGTGGAGGCATGTGAAACGTCTTGTGTACCAGACGTCTATCGAGACTAAAGACGATCTCTTGGCAAAAATTTTCGCAGTCTGCCACACTGCTCTAACGACACCAGTGATTGTAGCGCAGGTACTACAAAACTTTGCGTGACAATGCCATGACTACACTGGCGCTGGAATACGTCATTCTGAACAACTCTTGTTAAATTTAGCAGCTTGAGAAACTCGTGCAAGAAAATGGAATTCATTATTACTCTACGTTAGGCTTATGACTTTCGATCTCTCTGAAATCAAGCTACGTGCTCCGTTACCAGTCCACCAAAAACGGAAATTATTTGAAATTATTGAGGAGTATTCATCGGTACTTCTGGACGTCAAGATCAAGATTCGGAAGTTGAGGCCCTTAGTTTGGGGCCTGAGCGTGGCTAAGGTGGAATTTGAGTAGATTTTCACTGATATGCTTCAACTAGGTCGTTTCCAGACTAGGGTCCCATACCTCAAATTGATGCATTTATCATTTACCATCGCCCCTGAAAGTTTGTAACATTATCACGGAATCAACCTGTTTGTACTGTCCAGATTTGATCGAAATATGTTACTTGCCATTAATACTTCATTAGGAAGTACTTTCGGACTTAAGGTCAACGCACCAACACAGATTTCTACGAAAATATTAAAATTTTCGGAGAAGATGTTTACGAAATGATTACTCAAGTCAGTATTTAGAATCTGTGTAATCGGAAATATATAATCTGACTTGCCAAAGAATATCACTATTTAACCTCAAGGATATCAATGCCAAATAACTGCAAGGGCTATCACATATCAGCTTGACAGCTTCTGTACACAATTTTGGTATTTAAAGTCCGCCTTCTGTGAAACACAATGTATTTCTCTTGTATATATACCACAACATGTTTCTAAAGCTATGTGTGGTCTTCTTTGGGCCTTAATTTATTTCTGTGAACTGCTAAACGTAGTTCATGTTTGTTTTTCTATTTTAAGCCGAAAAAACTATAGCATGTACTTTTGTGTTCTGTTTTGACTGCTCACCTGAAATTAGATTAATTCGCAAAGTGGATTGCATTTACGTCGGAAGAAATAGCATACAGAGTTATTAATTTTGAAAACATTTCTCCGAGGGTAACAGTGGTGTACGACCTGTACTTATGTATCCGTCGTGTTGTGTACCATTCGTGTCTTCTGTTATGCTATAGTACATAATACGCTTTAATGAAGATGATCATACTGACACACATCGAAGCGTCTCAGAATTTGAACGCAGCCACCCGGACGTAAGCCCGAGAAGAGGTCATCCGCAGCAGACCCCTCGAAAGCCTACGTTGATATACAATACACTTTTTTTCGCCCATTCTACAGATCACCCTCACCTGTTATCACACGTTTTCATGCAGAGAACGAGGCTGGGAGTAAAACTTATGGCCACTTAAGTTTACTACCAGTTTCATTCTGTTCTAAGCCCTCTAAGCTAATTCGTTCGACTACTTTGCACATGACAGGCGATAAAACCATGCAAAGACATTACACAAGCCGACCTTTGGAAATCCATTTTCACAATTAATGCAATTTCTCACGAGCAATCACAAGAAAACATAAAATGCACATGTTATAACTTTTAGACTCGAAACGGAAAAAAGCCTCGGACTGTTTGTAATATTTTTAAGAAGTAGATTGAGGCCCGCACTAGATGACCCACAGGAGTCGAAACCTGTGTGGGTAAAAAAGAAAATACCTTATGATTTGCCAAGGGTGTAGTTTAAAAATCCAAATTTAATTCGCTAAGACAGAAAAATGGCCTACAAGAGCGTCCAGCCAGAGAGACTTAATTCTCCATCGCCATGCCGTAGTTATGTACCCAAGATGTTGATCGCAGTGATGTACAGAACAATGGCAACGAAAGTTGAGGAGTTGATAGATGACAAACATTAAAAATATCATGCAACTCCACAAACTACTGTTAACAGTAGTCTTTAGTAAGTGGCTGTTTTCGGTCAAAAGCCATTCTTCAGCACGGTTTTGATAAAGGGGAGGCTAATATTTGAATAAAATGACGCCAGAAAACGAGCACACTGTCCAAAATTTGACAGAAGTTTCCAGTATAAATGGGGAAAGAGAGCAATTCACGTAAAAAGAAGTGTACTGGCATCGGGAACAGCGGTTCGTTACAGTTAAAATGTAGCTTCTCACGAAAGCCCTGTATGGTGTGTAATTATCGCTGGCGGCGAAACATGGTAGGTACGCTAATGCGTTAATACGGAACGGATATACGCTGGAAAAAATTGGTTCCAATTTTGGCCAACAGGTACATATCTGACGCTGTACAGTGTCTGTATGTCATTTGACAGACCATATCGTGAGTGAACAGTACGGCCTGTCGAGAAGACAGAACGTTCGCTGTTAGTAAAACTGTTTTATGTGAACGGCAGCAATTAGAGTTCTGCACTGAGAGATTATCACTGACCAGAAGGTCTCAGGAGAGTACCGATGTCATTAAATGATTTAAAGAAGATGATAATGAAATTCGAAAGCACGGGTGAGTTTGGTATGGCACCCGGAAGATGAAAGCGCCATATCCAGGTGGAAGTTGTTGGCGAGGTTGTTGCTGTAAGTGACTGTGCAGCACATGCCCCGACTAGTGCTGGTTTTCGTACAGTGTCACGAGAACTGTCCATCACATGGTCAACAGTACGGGAAGCTTTGCAGTCGATTTTACAATGGTACTCGTACAAGATCCAGACGCCACAGCAGCTGCAAACTCACGATCGGCAGCAACGTCCACAATTTACTCTTCGTTTCCTGAGTCGGATCGAAGCTGATGACATGCTCCTGGGCAATATTGTGTGGAGCGACGAGGCACATTTTATATTACAGGGTGCAGTGAATACACAGAACAGCCCTATTTGGGGTGCTGTTAAATCGCGTGCTGTGTACGATGAGCCATTGAACTCGACATATTTGGTTGTGTGGTGTGGATTCATAAGCACTTTTACTCTCGGTCCATTCTTCTCTGGAGAGAATATACCTAGAGGGCCTGTCAGGTGTACCGTGACGTGTGCACGTTATCGAGAGCTCATTGAACAGCACGTAATTCCTGCCTTGGAAGACCACCGCTGCATGCAAACCACTAATTTCATGCAATATGAGGTATCACCTCATTTCGCTCGACCAATCAAAGATGTGCTCAATGCAACCTTACACGAATGTGTTACCTCCAAAGGTTTTCCACGTGAATGGCCTACAAGATCATCTGATTTGAATCTACTTGACTTCTGGCTCTGGGGGATATCTAAAAGAACTCGTTTACCAGAGAAACGTTCGTACTTGATCTGAAGGCTACTATACAGGAGGGCGAAAATTGTAGGCCAAGGCCAAGACTGCGATATATCCAGCTCATAACAGGGGATGTTTGGTGTAAGTGCTATTCTCAGATAGGGACATTTACACACGAATGAAAATTACGTAGGACAGCTTCAAACCAGACAGAAAACTAAAAAATACGCCAGATTAGGAAAAAATATGGAAGACACTTCGAAGTATCGTACATGCTATTAATACTTCGGTAAATGAAGCGCGTTAAACCAGACGTGAGATCGATTTCCTCTCGTTATAACCAACACTCACAACGTTACGTAACAATAATAATAAAACAAATGAACAATACCGCCCCAACACGCCTTGAAGGCCCAGCGGTACCGACCGGCCGCCGTGTCATCTTCAGCCCTTAGGCGTCACCGGATGCAGATACTGAGGGTCATGTGGTCAGCACACCGCTATCCTGGCCATTGTCATTTTTCGTGACCGGTGACGCCACTTCTCAGTCAAGTCGCTCCTCAGTTTGCCTCACAAGGGCTGAGTTCACCCCGCTTACCAACAACATTTGGTAGACCCAGACGGTGATCCATACAAGCACTAGCAAAGCCCGAGAGCGCTCAACTTCGGTGATCTGATGGGAACCGGTGTTACCACTGCGGCAAGACCGTTAGCTCTAATAATAATGATAACAACAACAATAATAATAATAATAATAATAATGCGTTAATACAAAAAGTTGTAGTTATCTATCAATATTCCAGAAAATGTCGAAAAAGGAAGGAGTACTGAAGGATTCGGAAAGCGTCCTCTTTACAAAGAATTCTTAATGTACTTTGTTTTCCTCGGTACGTCTTCGAACATTCTTAATCGATTGTTTTCTTTTAATACCTGTTCTTGCAACAACAAAAAATATGGCTCTAAGCACTATGGGACAACATCTGAGGTCATCAGACCCCTAGACTTAGAACTACTTAATCCTAACTAATCTAAGGACATCACACACATCCACGTCCGAGGCAGGATTCGAAGCTGCGACCGTAGGAGCAGCGCGGTTCCGGACTGAAGCGCCTAGAACCACTCGGCCACAGCGGCCGGCTGTTCTTTCATTTCGAGATTGATTGTCGATGTCCCTCTTATTCCCATCTCTGTAGACTTTATTATTTTTTACACGCACAAAACTTTTTCATAATTGTGTCATGGAAAGTTGTGGTAATGAATAAATTATTTTGGTTTCTCGAAACTTGGTGCTCATCGACGGTAGCAAGTCGGTGTTTCAAGTGCAGAGGGAGACCAAGAACAGTCAGTAACAGAATTTGTTACGATATTTTACAGTGGCACATTCTTGACAGGAGGGTGAAATACTAATTCCAGAGGAGTGGACATGCCGCTATCACTTGCGGCTAGAGACTTCTCTAGCTCTTGCCTTTGTCCCGTATCGCGTCGGCGTGGATATTGATGGATGTGGCGTGGTCACTATTACAGGGTGGCCGGATGTCCTTACTGTCGTCATTCCGTCAACTCCCGGGATGGAATATGTGTACCGCAACTGACCACGTGTAGCGTTGTTAGTGTGAAACCGAGCGAAAGTTTTCTAAACGTTTGGGAATCGTTTAGCTGAGAAGGGACTTGGGAATCACCCCGGTATTCACCGAGGGGGTATGTGGGAAACAGCCTAAAAAGCAACTCCGAGCTGGCCGGTATAACCACCCTCGTCATTAGTATGCCAGTAGAGAAACAAAGAGTGTGATCGATGAAGCAATCAGATTCAGGGCTAATAAATGAAGTGTGCACAACTTTCGTAATGAGAACTCTTATTCTGCGCTAGTGTTCAGTTATTCGGGAACAGTATGTTTATGGAAATATTTAAGATGCAGTTGACTGGCAGTATTAAACTTCATTGCAGTAAACTCCTTTCAAAAGCACAACTTCAAATGAAAATCTTTGTGTTCTGTCTTACGGCAGGTCTTGTCATGGGGGAAGCATCGTCAGAGAGGTCCACCGCATGAGCGTCCAGGGAAGTGAATCCATTGGTGGTTTCCCGTTGCCTTCCACTAATAATGATGAAATGATAATGAGAACAACACAAGTCCCTGAGCGGGAATAATCTCCGACCCAGCCGGGAATCGAGCCCGGGCCCGTTGGCGTGGCACACCGCAGCGCTGACCACTCAGCTATCGGGGCGGACTCTTCAAATGATGAAGGGTGTTTTATTACTGTAGGATGGGGTACATTATTACTGGCATTTCGCAGAACCAGAGAGACGCTAGGAAAGACGTAAGTTCAAAGCACCCGGTTTGCAAGACTCCACAAAAAGGACGTTCCACAATTCTGAGTCTTCATTCACAGCTGCTTAAAGTGCGCAGCCGTTCAGTGAGTAGCATATTAGCGGACAGAAAATAGAAAAACGCTTGAGTGATTCTTCGAGGAAAATTGCGCATACTTTTCGGATATTTTGCCTTTACTGGAGCATAAATTAAACTGTGCCGGAATTGTATAGAAACTTCTTCACAGCGTAAAAGAGAATGAGGCAGAAATGAAGCAAGAATATGAGAAAAGTTCTTAGCAGACGCGATGCCTCTGGGATGGGAGATGAGTCCCTACCTCAACTGACGAGGAGGCATTACGCTCAGGTAGGCGGACGTGGCTCCTCTTGCGGGAGGACGCGGCAACTGTAAGCCCGGATTATCCACCAACTCAGGCAGTAAGTTGCGCTAGTAAACACTTGACAGGAGAGACAGCTCGGTGGACGGCTGTACTGGAGACAGCTGGAGTGTCCGTGACGGCGACCACCCAACCAGAATCGGAACAGGAGTTTCACCACAAGATGGAAGTACACAGCTAGCCATTAAAGCTGCAACATTCGGAAGGATGGTTCGTAACGAAATTCTAATTATTGTGCGTATACAGTATACCACGAAGAATATACTATCAATTTTTTAGGTAATTTGTGCGTATGCAGGGTGTGAAATTTATTACCTAGAACTTGTACTTCTGGCAGCAATAACGGAGAAACACGGTGGGGCTTCGTGATAAACTGAGCTTGGATGATACAAAAAATGTACACATTCCGCTTTTGACCGGCCCGTGCTTGCCTATTAGCCGGGCAGGCTGCTTTAATCCGATCCAAGCAAAGTTATGCCCGACACAAGCAGGCTAAAGGAATCTTGCTTGCCCGTCTCCCCGCAGTGTTACGCTACATACTAGTTTATTCTGTACGGTTTCATTGTAACGTTATGTGTAGGGTTCGGAAGCTGATGAAAAGCCTTTCTTTACTCGTGCATCACAAACCAAGCTCAATGAAATGTATGTTCATTTTGGGTCAGAGTATGCCAAAAATTGGTGGATTTTATTTGTTCCTTTTTTTTTCCTTCCTGGCGTATTTCGGGTTTATTTATTTATTTCGACATGAACAGTTTTCTCTGCAATTGACCGTCTTTCGACTAGTACTGGCTGTTCTCAATTCGAACTATCACCAGGTCACGCCTAATACATGTATTCTGCGGTAACCAGCACCATCTCTGAAAGTCGAGATCCTTTGCACCTGATAACCTGGAGATGTCTCTTATATTGCAACACCAAGTAAAGTTAACTTTTCATAACTGGGATTCACAGTCATGTAAAATTTTTTTGAAAGACATCATGTTCATGCCAGTGACTGTTAAACTTTTTATTTCCACTATTGCAATTTCGGCCTTAGGTGATTATCAAGTGCAGATGTTTTGGCTTTAAGCCATGTCAACTTTATACACGCTGACAGATTTATATGTCGTTGTCATTTGCTGTTATATACATTCGTAACGCTGCTAAGTAGTGCGAGCAGCGTTACGAATGTATATAACAGCAAATGACAACGACATATAAATCTGTCAGCGTGTATAAAGTTGACATGGCTTAAAGCCAAAACATCTGCACTTGATAATGGCCTAAGGCCGAAATTGCAATAGTGGAAATGAAAAGTGATGTGTTGGTAAATGGGCCAACACCTTGTAGATATAGGAGCGGCCGAAATGCACGCTATCTAACGCAGACGGGCGTGAATTCTGGAACAGGATAAGTAGTGAATTCTAATAAGAAAACTATGCAGCTCCTCGAATACTTATCTTTTATTCTTTGATGTGAATACAACATTCTTGATGAGACATTTCATACGATAGCTATCAAACTATGTAAGGCTAATGGCGCCTTGCTAGGTCGTAGCCATGGACTTAGCTGAAGGCTATTCTAACAGTCTCTCGGCAAATGAGAGAAAGGCTTCGTAAGTGTAGTCGCTAGCAAAGTCGTCGTACAACTGGGGCGAGTGCTAGTCCGTATCTCGAGACCTGCCTTGTGGTGGCGCTCGGTCTGCGATCACACAGTGGCGACACGCGGGTCCGACATGTACTAAATGGACCGCGGCCGATTTAAGCTACCACCTAGCAAGTGTGGTGTCTGGCTGTGACACCACGAAATGTTTAACAGTCACTGGCATGAAAATGATGTCTAAAGAAAAAAAACAAAAAAAAAGACAACAAGTAAAGTAATATCTTGAAAGTCTAGTTCCTGTAACATTAGTGTGTCTTAGCCAAAAATGACGCCAGTTATACCAATTTTAATTACTTTTTCCATAATGTGTATTGTTTGTCCGCTGAATTCATTCTAAGTCGCCAAAATAGTACATTCTGAATTCACTAAATACATTTTAGGGAAGTTCGTTTTTAATGTTATGTTGATTTAAAAGTAATATATCTAAAAGAAGACTCTTTTGCTTCATACTAATATTTCTTCGCACGCCGTTGCAAATAACCAGAACGAGGTTTGTAATATGCACTAAGCCATTTTTTCCCTAGTTCAATCAACGTTAGCCGTGAATTTACAAAACCTTTTGTTGTTGTAGTCTTCAGAGACTGGTTTGATGCAGCTCTCCATGCTACTTATCCTGTGCAAGCTTCTTCATCTCCCAGTACCTACTGCAACCTACTGCGTAGTGTATTCATCTCTTGGTCTCTCTCTACGTTTCTTACTCTCCATGCTGCACTCCAGTACTAAATTGATGATCCCTTGATGCCTCAGAATATGCCCTACCAACCGATCCCTTCTTCTAGCCAAGTTGTGCCACAAATTTCTCCTCTCTCCACCTCTATTCAATACCTCCTCATTAGTTATGTGATCTACCCATCTAATCTTCAGCATCCTTCTGTAGCACCACATTTCGAAATCTTCTATTCTCTTCTTGTCTAAACTATTTATCGTCCATGTTTCACTTCCATACATGGCTACATTCCATACAAATACTTTCACAAACGACTTCCTGACATTTAAATCTATACTCGATGTTAACAAATTTCTCTTCTTGAGAAACGCTTTCCTTGCCATTGCCAGTCTACATTTTATATCCTCTCTACTTCGACCGTCATCAGTTATTTTTCTATCCAAATAGCGAAACTCCTTTCCTACTTTAAGTGTCTCATTTCCTAATCTAATTCCCGCACCATCACCCGATTTAATTCGACTACATTTCATTACCCTCGTTTTGCTTTTGTTGATGTTCATCTTATGTCCTCCGTTCAAGACACTGTCCATTCCGTTCAGCTGCTCTTCCAGGTCCTTTGCTGTATTTATAACTAAATGGTCTCAAGTTTAAAGCACGCATTTCGACACACTTGTCCTCTTTCAAAACGTTCAAATGTGTGCCAATTTCTAAGGAACCAAACTGCTGAGGTCATCGGTCCCTAGACTTACAAACTACTTAAAGTAACTTATGCTAAGATCAACACACTCACCCATGCCCGAGGGAGGACTCGAACCTCTGCGGGAGGGGCCGCACAGTCCGTGACATGAGCCTTCAAACCACACGGACACTCCTCGCGTCTGTCCTCTTCAAATTTACAAACATGTCGTAACATACTCGTGCTTCCAGAATTAACGTTTAGTAAATTTTACATAATTTGCATCGCTAGGGACCTACCGACTTATTCAAGGCTGCTGGATTTTCGCTCTGGTTCTTGAGCGGTATACACTGATGCGCAAGAACAGTGTGACCACAGACCTACTATCAATATAAACCCGTCCAGGCTATGGCATTGTAACCTGGCTAGTCAGACACATGAACACGTTACGGCAAGTTGAAAAAGAGAGTGAGGGAGTTAGTGATATATACGTGCATGTGATGAACCCCTTCACTCAAAAATATCTCTCTTTCATACCTCCCCTGTGTCATCACAGATGCCGTGTCACTGATCTCGTTTGCACTAGGACTGCAGTACACGCGAGGAGCATGTTTGCTTCCACCTCCCTGAGTGGAATGCACAAGTTCCAATAAATGTTCACCAACCTGCAGTCTTCTTCAGATCTTGTCCGCTGCGCAGAAGACAGCACTAGGTAGTGAATCCTTTAGCTTGAGATTGTAATAAACTGTTATCGAGGGAATGATATTTTAAAATAATTAAATTTGCAATTAGTTTGTTAATACGGGATGCTACTCGCTTTTCATAAGCACAATATAAGAAACTGCTCAATAACTGTCCACTTTAGAGTCACAAATAATTTCAATTCTTCAACAAAATAATGGACTGCGTATTTCCGTAATTACCATGACACTGTTCTGAACCACATGTCCAAGTAGCCATACATTGTTAATAAAGTCTTAACCTGGTGCAGACGCGGCAGACAACATGTCTGTCCTCCGAGACTGTCAGTCCAGCTCTCACATTTACAAACTTTAGGTTGCTAATAAAGTTTTAACTAACACCGACTGCGGCAGACAGCAAGTCTGCCCTCCGGCACTACCGAACCAGTTCGATGCTTGCAGCCGAAAAACTTCGCCCGCCATCCAAGTCAGGCACTATCCGAAATCACCGAAGTGCTTCGTCTGCCTTTTCGTTTAGCAGTTGTTTAGTATTCTGCTGGTTATTAATACATGTGAAGTATTCGAATGGGGCTGGCCGGTGTGGCCGTACGGTTAAAGGCGCTTCAGTGTGGAACCGCGTGACCGCTACGGTCGCAGGTTCGAATCCTGCCTCGGGCATGGATGTGTGTGATGTCCTTAGGTTAGTTAGGTTTAATTAGTTCTAAGTTCTAGGCGACTGATGACCTCAGAAGTTAACTCGCATAGTGCTCAGAGCCATTTGAACCATATTCGAATGGTAGCACGCTATTGAGAGATGCTTAAATTTGGAATGCAGGTAAATTTCCTGTTTACTTTGTCTAAGATTGATAACAAAAGATTATCATTTTGGTGCGCGACTTTCGAACGCAGCAACCAATTGTGGAGAAGGAGCACGATGTAGGCGGTCTTTCTCATGATACCCATGCCTAATAAACCATCTGCCATCGCATTACGTGATCTTCCCACTACTGCCTTCTCAACTGCTCTAAGAAGAACGTCTTGTAGTTGGATATGATGATTGTAATGTCAGAAATATTACACATGCCCTTTCTTCTGAGATTTCCAAATGTTGGGATGTTCTCGCAGACAACAATCAATTTTGGAGACAAAACTAATTTTATTAGAA
The DNA here is from genome assembly GCF_023864345.2 of Schistocerca serialis cubense. Classification (NCBI taxonomy): domain Eukaryota; kingdom Metazoa; phylum Arthropoda; class Insecta; order Orthoptera; family Acrididae; genus Schistocerca; species Schistocerca serialis. The sequence continues at coordinate 522,579,226 of NC_064644.1, forward strand.
TTTTTACAAATTTTTCAGCTATTATCTCTCAAGAGCCATAACAGTCCACTATACTTGTAATTTGTTATTGTTTTTCAAAAGTTGAGTCTACTTTATAATTTTTCATTCCAGATTATTAATTTACTTATATAGTCATAGACTTAAATACATTTTGTGATTAGAAAAAATGATTATTACCCTCAATAAACTCGTGTATGATCTTACATCCCATAATTATTATTCTTTAGTAACACTTTCTATACTAGTTCCATTATTCTTTTGAAAGCAAAGATTTTCAGAGTCGTATTATTCTGCACCTTATGCTGTTGGTAGTCTTTTGTTAATTTACAATCTACCATTTCTGCTATAATACTCTACAGCAGTCTGCTATCTCCCACGAAAATTTCATTTACATTTTATACTGCTGTTAAACTACTATCGGTGCATTGCCGGCCATTAAATACAACAAAATATTTCTCGTGAAGAATATACACTGTTCTTCACTTTTGGCACATTGCCGTTCTTTAAACTGACCAACTGCTATACCACTACTATCGGCGCAATGCCGCCCTTTCAGTTCGATGAAACATTATTTACATTTTACACTTTTCCTCACTATTATGTCTGACCCAGCCGTTCTGCACTTGTTTATATTTGAATGCCTCATAAAGACGTCCACTTCACTTGTTTACAAAAAAAAAACTAACGCTTCACCTATACATTTCACAAATACGTGAAGAGGGAAAAGCATTACACTCACAGCTGTTACCAGAACGTACGCAAGCAGCCCACAACAACAACTCATACGGATGATTATGTTATCCATAACGTGGTCTTGCGTTGTGAAACTCCAAGTTTTCGAAAGTGGTTCTGAGTTCAACAACTGTCGGCTCATTCTCCTATCTCCAACCTGAGCATACAGCACCAGTACAATTCCATGAAACAACAGTAAATGCCTTACATTAGTTTCCTAATAAATTTAAACAATTTTGAATAAATATATTTTCACACACTCTTACAATATAAATACGGAATGTTTTCTTTTGATTTTAGGTGTTTTTAAACAATGCCACTGGTTATCTCGTACTACGACAGTGTACATCAATGTTTTTGTTTTGGTCACAGCTTAGCTACATACAGCTGGGGCATTGCCCTTCGCACTCTTTTACGAGTTCTGTGCCTGCCCGCACCATCTGTTACAGTTGACCCGCTTCGCTCATGACTCACGCCGATATCCGGCGTCACCAACTATGCTATTCAAATCGTACATACGAAGCCTTACACAAATACGATTGACAGATACGTTGAGAGAACATTTTAGAATCCTGCTTCTAACATAATGCGCAAACCCTCATTTACCAAATCGTTGCTTCATTCCACAGTATGAGGTGCCATTCCTTCTACATTTGAATGTCACTGTTGCTACAAAAAGTTGTAGTGGAAGTGTATTCATGTAATGACTGTGTATTTTCTGCTGACTTACATATAGAAGCATTATGCGACTTTTTAATATGTAGGGGCAAATCATCTGATCCTTAGCTAAACATTTATTCCAAATTCATTTCATATTTTAAATCAGTATGTGGCATTACTGTCTTTCCTTCATATTACGTGACCTTCTATTTAAACCTTATTTACTACGTTTGTGTTTTTTATGAGATTTCCATGTCAGTGTTGACTCTTATGTCGATAATATGTCTACTCCCTTCTACTTCATAAAATAATTAGCGGAAACCACTTCACTCATGTGTTTTTTATGAGATTTCCATGTCAGTGTTGACTCTTATGTCGATAATATGTCTACTCCCTTCTACTTCATAAAATAATTAGCAGAAACCACTTCGCCCATAAATACTACGTAATGGACGACTTACACGTCGCCCTTTGCCTTTCTTCCCTCACTCTTCATAAATGACTGACTGACTTTTCTGTCGCCTAGTAACCATACGTTCCTTTCCATCTCTATGTAAATGATTGGCCGGCTTTTCTGTCGCTTAATGACAATACTTCTCCTTTATCTCTCTATGTACATAATGGACCGACTTTTCTGTTGCCTAGTACCGTAACTCTGCATTTACCATAAACTTCTTTGACAGGACTGTTCCTACCCTATCAGTGTAATTCATTACAGCAGATACCATTTTGCTATTTCAATTCATACTAAAGAGTAACGATATGTCTATTTTGACACAATTTGTACATCATCTCAAGAGAACATTTAGTTATTACCATTATTTTTGCCACAAAAACTGCTTCTATTATGCATTGTCATATTCTCTTACCTCGTTTAGCGTCTTCTTCTTCTTCTTCTGCAGCTTTCAGCTTATTTTTATTCGTTATGTCATCTGTGTTATATATAACAACACTCGTCTTGCTTTCCTACTCTTAAAATGTTATCAAACATAAATGTTTGTTCATCGTTGTTGTAAATACTTAAAATTTGTTCCACTACGTACTTTATAATATGTTGTTATGTACATTGATATGGTGCTGGTGTCTTGTAACTATAATTCCAGAAAATGTCTTTCACCCGTGCTGTGCAGATGTTTATTCAGCTATGTTACTCAGTTTTTTTTTCATAGTTGCTCTCTTTGTTGCCGCAATCATTGTTAGGATATATTCTCATATTAATTTTAATATTGAAGAATGCTTAAGAAGATGGATGTAGTTCTGAATGAAAGAAGGAGAAGAACTAACACCAGGAGAAAAATATGAAGTATGCTGTCAATTAACTCGGGCACCTGTTAATCACCAATTACCTAGCAATACATAGAACTATATTTTTTAATATCACTGATTGAAATTTCATCTAATAATCGTTGTGGCGGTATTTCTGTGGTAGAAAGAGGCTGTTCATTCACAAATTTCTCAAATTCAATCACGTAATCTACCCACATATGATGCTTCTTAGTACTGAACTGATAACTTTGTCTTCCATAGACGAATGCAGGATACATTTGATTATTTTTTGCTAGCGGCTTTTAATAGAAGCTGGGAGTCAAGCCTATGTTTATTGATATCTTGACGCCATTGAAATTCGGTAGGTGACCTTCTAGTATCTTACTCCTGTCCATCTGTGGTATAATGACTTTCTCACCATCAAGCCTTCTGTTGAGAAATACTTCACCTCTCGGTCTGTTTTGCGTGCTGCAAAACCAGTCTTGATTCAAGAATGCTTGAAAAAATTCTTTATAAGTTTTGTATGTTTTACTGACCCCTATCACCCATGATTTTGCTTTGCCTTCTAACCTACTGGCCACGAATTTAATTTGTTGTTCTGTAATGTTTTTAAGAATGACTGCCTAGTGTAGGCTTCCAGATGTATCGTTCCCTTACTAGAGAAATGATGGAATTTACGCGCACTAGAGTGATTTTCTATGTAATTTACATGAGCCATACCTTTCGTTCTTGTTCACACCAAATTTCTACTTTTTGTTTAACTTCATTTTCAATTTTGTCTTGCACCTCAGGAAGTATTTTTTGCTCGTTTCTCTCAGTTTACCCTGAATCGCACTTGTGTCACCTTTACTAGAGGATGCTACATGTGGAATGTTACAACTAAAGATTTCATAGTCAGTCACTTAAAAACTTATAATTTTTACCCCATTGTTTTGTTTCATACTCTATTTCTTTATTTCATCCCTCAGTTTTAGCTTCAAGATTTGCAACCTTTTGTTCCAGAGCATCTAATTTAGCATTAATTTGAGCTATTCCTACATTGACTACTTTTAACCCCTTATCTATTCTCTGTATTTTACTATGCCCAGCATCTACTTACTTTTGTGTTTTTCTTAATTCCTCCTTATTTTCTTTTAACGCTTTACTTAATTCCTCCCTCTTTTCTTTAAGTACTTTACTTAACTGTTCTTGGAAATTGAATTGTAGTGTAGATCTTATATCCTGATCATCCTGAGTTGACGAAGAGTCAGTTGATGTACTGTCTTACTTCCTTTTCCCCATACATTATAGTAATACTGATGTTCCAATTACAAATCTTATACTGCAATGTATGTAAGCGCAACACTTGCACTACATTTCTTCCTCGATGTACTGCCGCTGATTATCGTACCTATGGGCCGCACCGCTGGCTGCATCTCAGCTTCCGTGGCGTGCAACAGCTGGCACTTCAGCCGCACAGTGTAGTGTTAACTGAGCCGGCGGCTGCTTGTTGCCGCCGCACTTCTTGTCTGTGGCTACCTCATGCTGCCCTGCACACTTTACCGTCTTCTAGCATGAAGTATCTAGAAGTTATGCTTTGTAACTTTTATTCTCGTTGCACTTCCGCACTTCACATTCCTGCTTCATATCGATAGTACTTTCACGATAGCACAAAATTTGATTTTCTGCAATCAAATACTATAGTTCAACTGAAGTTAAAAAACAAGTTCAAACACAATTCCAAGCCTAGTTATCACAGTTCTTATGCACTCCTCTGGATATTCACAGTACACCCATGACACAGTCCTTACACAGTTCACTGGTTGGTTACAGTTCACAGTTCTCGCTAATAAAATATAGCCTCATAATTCCGAAGTATTTTGACTTCAAAGATTTATCCCCACCATGGATGTCATGTACAGCAAGTTGAAAAAGAGTGTGAGGGACTTAGGGATATATACGTTCACGGGATAAACCCCGTCCTTCAAAAATATCTCTCCTTCAGACCTCCTCTGTGTTACGACAGATGACATGTCACTGATGTCATTTGTACTGCTTCCACGGCCCTGAGTGGAACGCATAAGTTCTAATAAATGTTCACCGACCTGCCGTCCTCTAAAGTTGTTGTCCCCTGTGCAGATAACAGCCCGTAAGTCGTGAATCCGTTATCTTGAGGCTGCAGCTGTAGTAAACTCTTAGCGAGGAACTGATATTTTGAAATAATTACATTTACAATTAGTTTGTTTATATGGGATGCCACTCGCTTTTTATTAGCACAGTACGAGAAACTGCACAATAACATTTCACTTTACAGTCACAAATAACTTCCATTCTTCAACAAAATAATGAACTGCGTATTTTCGTAATTACTGTCACAATGTCCTCAACCACATGTCCAAGAATGAACTGCGTATTTTCGTAATTATTATCACAGTGTTCTCAACCACATGTCCAAGTAGCCATACATTGTTAACAAAGTCTTTACCTGATGGAGACGCGGCAGACAACATGTCTATCCTCAGACACTGCCGAACTACCTCTGATCTTTCAGACGAACTTCGCTCGTCATCCAAGTCAGGCGCGATCCGATATCACCGAAGTGCTTCGTCTGCCTTTTCGTTTAGCAGTTGTTTATTATTCTGCTGGTTATTAATACGTCTGAAGTAGTGGAATGGTAGCACCCTATTAAGAGGTGCTTTACTTTGAAATGCAAGTAAATAAGCTGTTTAGTTTGTCTAATATTAATAACAGAAAATTATCATTTTGGTGCGAAATTTCCGAATGTATAATCCAACTGCGGAGAAGGAGCACAATTTAGGTGGTATTTCTCATGTGACCCGTACCGAACAAACCATCTCTCATCGGTACGTTGTAACCTCCCTCTTACTAATCGGCCTATCGTGCTTGCGATATAAAATATGACCGTGGATCGCGTGTATGCCGGATGGATTTTTTTTTCTAATTGTATAAGGCTATCTTTCCTGAAGAAGTGATACCGATAAGTAGAAGGAAAGTGTACAACCGACCCTTCTGATGGAAAGTCTAGTAACAATAAAAGTGGTTAAACCGAACAGGGCTGTAATTTAAAAATGAAAGATATTTTGTGCAATCACTCACGAACAACACTGGGCAGAAAGAGATACCACTGGTCATGAATCCAAAAGTTACGCTAATGAACGAAAAGGAAGTAGTTAACGGTCGCCAGCCCACTAGGGAAATTTACATCAAAAGTCCTGTACAAGATGATGGGGAAGAAAAGCATGTATTATTAAACACTGACATGGCAAATGAAGGTTGCCAAGTTTTTTTGACACTAATTTTAAGTGAGCATGTAATGATAAAGGAAACTGAAGTCACTCTTACCTTATGTTTGGCATTAAATTTTGAAAAAGGCAATCGAGTAGTGATTTGAAAATATGCAATTAAACTGTATGTTAGTATTGAACTTCGTTACGTGAACAATGACTTTCAGTGACCTCAGCATAACATCAAAGAAATTTAGAAAAAAAACAAGCGCTTTTTACTTTGCTGTTACTTATTTTGCAAATTGGATTTCATGTTATTGTCTGAACAACTGAGCCTTTTTTACTGAAGTGAATTAAATACTAGAATACGTACCAAACCAAACAGCCATGTGCTTCAAGCTATAAGTAAAATAAATGAAACTTCCGCACTCTTAATTTGTGTATTTCTTTAGATTTGGATTTTTACCAGTGATTGATTCTCAAACTTGGAAAATGAAATTGCTTTACTTTAGTCATATACTGAAGCCTCTGTTGTACGACAGTTAATTGAAAGTAGACTGAGGCTAAAATTCTTAAAAGAGAAATTATTCATTAATAAACTGGCTGGAACTATTCAATTTGTTTCTTATGACACTCAGTTAGCATATTAGAAAAAAAAGGAACAAGGATCCTGCTTGGTAACAATGTCTGGTGGCAATGAGGGTACAGGTGCCATGCATCCTGCATTTTCGGTGTTACAACCTCACACCGCATTACGTCATCTACCAACTGCTGCCTTCTCAACTACTCTAAGAAGAACTTCTTGTACTTGAATATTACAGCGTCAGACACAACATTGGACTGGCGAGCCAGTAGCGAGCCAGTGGGTGTGTTGGACCTTCCATCGACCTACGGACCACCTTGAAGATGTCTCCCGCAGTCGGAGATGAAACGTTGGGAATTGAGACAAAATTCATCAACCGACCACGGCATAACAGCCCGGATAATTATAATGGACATGATATTTCCGGCCGTGAAAGTCTACATTTTAGTATTACGTGACATGTTTGGAAAAAGTGTACATTTATTTGGACTTCAAGCCAAGCAATGATCCGAGAACAATGAAGAGAGTCTCAATAGCTAGGAGGAATTCCACGCCCAGATGAAAAAAATCATTTACCTTGAATCGGCAGCAAGTCCGCTTAGCGGAGGAACAATTGAATAACAGGGCGAAAGTAAAGGGTAAACGACATAGTCGTACATACAAAATGTTTTGGCCTTTATCACACCTTGAATCCGGTCATGCAGAAGCCGACAACATATTGCACAGGACGAAAGGAATTGCAGAAGACATGCACCAAGTGTTGCTGGCACAGGATGTCACAGCAACCAAAGACTTCCTCAAGTATTGCTAGTGTGACGAGGCATGCTACGGAATAATTAAGAGAAAAAAAAAGAAATAGCCCAAAGAACTATGTGGTCCTTATGGCATTTCTGGAAGACCAAGATGACCTCACCTGTCTCAAACGCCTGGCAATGAGACAAGAGATACAACATTGTATAGCAACCAGAACTTTTGAACCGATTGAGCAAGAGATAGCGACCATGAACGTCGATTTAGTGCGTCAGGAGATAAGAGAGAATGTCGTACAAGAGGTGTGTCGATCTGTAGCACTGATACCCACCACCAGTTGAACGTGACCGGAAGAATGGACTCGGCCAATTACAGAGTCACAGCAGTCAAACGAAAATACAGTGCCTGACCAATTCAAATACAGTTAACTTCTGCGTCGCCAAGTATAGCGTCCCGTAGAAGAAGAGACATTTGGAGAATGGAGGATAATACATCCGTATGTTTCCTCTATGGATGCCCTAGATATATTGCAGGATACTGCAGAGAAAGAGCACTGGTGTTTGACAAGATGTCAACCATCAGAACAGGTCCGTTCACGCCAGTCAGCTGCAGACAATTATAGCCGTCCTGCGGGTTGGAGATTATCCACGTACCCTGGGTGGGGTCGCTCCCGTGCTCGTTGTAGTCATTCTCTGTCGCAGTATAGAAATACCAGCCTCCCGACTAGCTGCCGAACTTAGGAAAACTAAGCGAGGGGACCATCTGCCATAGTGAGGCCACCACATATCAAACACTCCATTCATGGTGGTCACCAAGACCTCAGGTAATCTCAGTGACATCGTCATCGATGACCAACCTGTCTAGGTACTAGTCGACTTATTCGAATTATTGTGGCCACCAGCTAAAGAAGACTATGTTTCATGATACGAAAGCGATTGTGCTGGAACCCACGGGTAGTTAATACGTCCAGGTAGCGGGAACATTATTTGCAAAAATAACTATCAGTGACTGATTACAGCCCTTTGAATTTCTCGATTTAACAGAATGTAACCATAATGTTATTCTCGGGTGGAACTTCTTGCAGGCATCACAACCAGTCATAGGCTGTGGGGTTCTGAGCTCCAGACCAACCAAGCTATCCCAACAAGCACACACAACAAACACTGCACTCTGCAATTGTTTGCCATTGAAGAATTTCTTATTCCGCCGTCATCAACGGGACGATTTCCAGTGGAAATGCTCGTTTAAACTGTGAAGCTTTTGTCAATTGTGAAGGAGTTACACAGGCTTACAAAGGAAATGTGACGATAATAAGCACTATAGGTGGTCAAAGAGAACTCTGGATTACTAATTGTCACGAAAATCACAACTCACCTGTAGGTATGCGAAAAGGGTCGATCTAAACATTCCAGAAAAGGCATAATGTCATGTGGGGAAGAGTTTTTGAGTGACTAAGTTGACAAGAAAAGAATCGTGTCACTGTCGCGCAGATGCGTTGCGTAACACGATAGGATGGAGAAGAACCTACATGGAAGCCGTTACTCGACTGGAGAAACAAACCAAAATATACTGAAAGGCTAAAGGTCTGGTTTGCGACGTGCGTCCTGCAAAACAGTGACTCGCTTACGGGCTATATACTCGAGACTTCATAGTCACTACAGGATCCTACACTCGGAATTTTCGGAAAAAAAACTAGTGGTGGGCACTGAATATTTCAGGTGGTACTAGGTCTTCTATGAGTAACGTGTGGCGGACGTCATTACACTTGTTTGCTGATTATGGTTGTGAATCGATTTGGTAGCGTTAACTTGAAAAACAATACATTTTTCTGTCTGATACGGCCACAGTGAATGTTTCCCTATTTACGAGAACACATATAGGATCTGAGATACGGGAGTGGGGCTGGCGGGGTGGAGAGGGGATTAATCTACACTATCTCCGCTGGTTAGCAATAATCCTTTAAATTTATTTGGAACTGATGCGTCCCGTCCGTTTGGTGCGAGAGAATGATCTGTGTGCTTCCTCTGTTAGAAAATGGCTCTCTTAATCAGACGCATTAACTTTGAATAACTTACCATCAGCAGTAAAATGTTAAGTTAATCATAAAGCACTGTTTGACAGGAATGAGTCTGGACGATTTACCGCCGGTCAGTTCCACTGACGAATTTCTTAGCTGAACAAATCAATGTATATTATTCTGATAAATAGTAGACGGTTACTTATAAGTATTTCTTCTGTTGCAGAAGACAATGCAAGAAAACTACAAGACATAAAGAAAAATTGCACATATCAGTTGATGGGAGCATCTTTCCAAGTTTCGTTTCATAATACACACTATGACAACTCACGTAGACAAGTCATCTGCTCCATGTTACGACACCGAATTACCTGACGCCTGCAGATAGGCAACCCGGTGAACGTATTTCCACTGTGGGCATCCGTGATTGCACCGTCCCAGACACCACCAGCAGCAGCAGTGGATTCACTAAACTGCACGCATGTTTTGACGTTTACCGTGTCATAAACGCTGCCCATATTGAGCACCTGTATCGTGAGTTAAATCTTATAGTGATGCTCTATCCATTGACATGTGTTTATTTTATGTCTGTCTTGTAATTTTCATACGGGGAAACACAAAGACAAGGACATTCCTGTAGAGGGAGGCGATGGCACATGTCTGCACAGTGAGTTTCTGGAACATCTTAACTTACGCCATCCAAGTTTAGCGTGGAACTGGAAATGGATTGCCAGCTGCCGTTTCTGGATGTAGTTTTCAAATGTAGAGTGGCCAGGTCGTTTGGCCACAATGTTTATCGCAAACTTACACACACAGATTGATACCTGCAAGCTGCTGTCACCACCCAGCATAGAAGACTGGAATTCTGAAGTCATTGGTCCACAGAACACATACCTTGTCAGATCCTGATAGTTTGGCAGATGAAATAGAGCATCTACCATCAATGATGCACAATTGAGTACACAGCCAAACAGAATAAGAAGGACCCTAAGACCGCTACTCTGCCACACAGTCTGGAAGAAGAGTAAGAAGAAGCAAAGACTCTGGCGTAGCTGCCCTATATCGGATCTTTTTCTGCGAAAATTAGAAGGATTCTCTGAAAGTATAACATAAAGTGTGTGTTCCGTCCATCTACCAACACAACAGAATTATCGATAAATGTAAAAGATGATCTGACTACGAAAACCAGGAATTATACAGCTTACCAATGTGGCATGTTGTAGATTGGTCAGACAACTAGGAGAGTGCACATCAGATGCAAAAACCATCAGAGGCACACCCGACTAAGACAGGTTACTAAATCAGCCACTGATAAACACTGCCTGGAACTCTATCATTCCATGAATTATGATGAAATGAGAGTTCTTGCGCCGACCCCCATATATTGCAGCTATGTCATAAAATAGTCTATATTAGATAAAGATGATGGACAACCGTATGAATTGTGACATTAGTAGAGCCTGGAGTTGCTGAAAACACAATGGAGGCAGCAGTGAAATCCACAAAAGAACAACTGGAAATGTGGAGATCTAGAAAGATCCTTACACAGAACAACAGGCCTATCAGACAAAAAATGGAACGTCGCAGGCAGTTCTGATGTGAGTGAACCATAGAGAGAACACGCGGAACCGCACCGGACCGAAAATAGAACGCCAGCAGCCGGACCCATGCACTGGGCCGAACGCGAAACACCAACTCCCGGCCTGGCGCACCAGACTGAAGAGGGAACCCCTAAGGGCGCTGCTAGCGGGAGCAGAATGCAGCCCGCACGCCTGGAACCGTAGGTATAAATACTTGACTTGTTACACTCGATGAGAAACGTACGTACTCGACAAAATCAGGAAGAGACAACACCTAATACGACAGGTTCAAGGACGACTATATGGATGTGACGACCAGACACAACACACAAGACGCACGTGAGACCAGTAATAGACTATGGCGCAGACCTCTTAGGAGGCATATAAGAAAATCATTAGTAGAACGACTATACTTAACCGTTAGACGATTTATACGAAACCAGGGTACCAAGACTTAGACGCAGTAATGACATATGCGACATTACTGGAGTGGTAACCCTTGAAACCCGACCAACGAAACTAAGAGCCAACTACGGACGTCGCATTTTCCCGAACTGACCAGACATGGAAGAAATCGTGACAACAAGACCAGACTAAGCAGGCGACCCATATTCATGCAGTAGCCCACAATCACTCAAAAGAGTATCCTGACCTCGCTCCCACAGTGGGACATCTAACAAGTACCTAAACCTCCCCCCTCCCCCCCAAAAAAGGAATCCAGATGAAAGACATTACTGTATGAACAACCAAGACTTTGACCCCTAATAACGAAATATGGCTACACTCATTCTCCCTAATGACTTACTTATCCAACAGTTACTTATTTAAATGTACTTATTTTTACACTCATTTACTTTGATTCGTCCAAAATGGAAATATGAGACCTTTATGCATATTAATGTAATAACTATGCAATCTGTAAAATATGAGTAATATTAGCAACATGTTAGGCATGAACCTATAATTTAATTTATTTTCTTGTAAAAAGTCACCCTAAATTTTATTTCATTTATACTGGAAAACATGTAATTGTAAATTTTGTAAAGCGTGACTAATTGTATTGATGCAAAAGATATTAAATACATTAATTGTACACCAATCGCCTGGAAAGAGCATACTGCATGCTCTCAAGCAGCCCCTCCAAACCCTGGAGACTGTAAGTCACAAAAAATGGGCCACTCGACGACCAGTCTGAGGTGGCATCTGATGTAGATAACGAGTCACAGTGTCGAAATCTCGTAAATGAACGACTTTGATATATGGCAGTATACGCGAGATCTCAAGACGTCAACTTCGGCCATAAATTTCCTTTTCCCCAGTTCAGTTCAGTATCTCCTCATTAGTTATTCGATCTATCCATGTGTAAGGTGATACTTTCGGTTTTTCTTATTCTATGACTGAGGACAACTGTGTATGTTGAAATGATGTGTTCAGTGTCTCAATATTATCCTAGAAATACACGCTTTTACATAGTTTACTATGTGACAATGTTAAAACAGTTTTCAGGATAACGCATCTCATCAACATCAATGGTGAAATAATCCTAAAAAAACAATATTAAATATTAACTCTCAGAAAGTTAAATTATCCTAAACACGACAATATTAAAGTTTAACTAGATGTTTCTTTACAAAATTATTCTTATGATTTCGTTATCATGTTCGTCAGTACTACGATAAATAATCCGATTCCGGTTCAAAATTCGATACTATTTTTAGGATGACAATCAAGTCTACGGTGGATGGTTAGTTATGTGACAAATTGAGCTAAAGATTACCCAAGGTCGCTCGAGATTACAGTGGACACAAGCTGGTGAACCAATAAGTTTACGCCTCTGCACGCTGTAGTTACCTTAACCTGCTAATTCTAAGGCATTTCCTCTGCCGCTTGTACTTTGCGCACAGGTGAAATAGTCTCATGTAGGAGACTTTCAAAAGGATCTCGATAGTTCTAGAGGAATTCAGGTCGCTTGCGTCGGATTTGGAATTCCAGTCCTCAGTGAAATTCTCCTTGTAGTTTCGTTTCTCACACCACTTCATCTACTTCCTCTCCTCTCCTGTAATATTACCTTAAGGTTTTCTTCCTCCCACATAAATGCTTTTGACTTTCAGGTTTCGCTTCGTTGCCTGGTACACGCTAGCTACCTGAGCTCTTAACTATCATACGAGTGCTATTCTTTCCTACAAAGCCCTCTTCAATTTTGCTGTTGGGGGCTTCGCAGCCGTATTTCCACAGTCGTGCTCCTTTATACAGCCTTGTGGTTTTCGTCTAGCCATTCCTGCTTAGTCATTTTGCACTTCCTGTCTCGTTTCTGAAATTTCTATGGTTTTACAGCATTCTTTCATGATTCTTAAAGCACGTTTTTGCAGCAATCTATGCAAACTCCGACCAAGTGGCTTCTTCACTCATCTCTCCCCCCGTCTATATTCTCCTAATAATTACAGTAGCTTACCTGCATTCCTACTTTATTATACGTTGTTATACCTTCTCACAAAAAAAATAGAGAAGGAATTAAAGTTCAGGGAGAAGAAATAAAAACTTTTAGTTTTAGCGATGACATTGTAATTCTGCCAGAGACTGCAAAGAACTTGGAAGAGCAACCGAATGGAATAGACAGTGTCTTCAAGGAAGGATATAAGATGAACATGAACAAAACCAGTACAAGGGTAATGGAATGTAGTCGACTTAAATCAGATGATGCTGAGGGGGTTAGATTAGGAAACGAGGCACTGAAAGTAGTAGATGGAGTTTTTCATTTGGCCAGTAATTTAACTGAACAAGAGAAACTTGTTAACATCGAGTATAGATTTAAGTATTATGATTTCTTTTCTGAAGTTATTTGTGTGGAGTGTAGCCTTGTATGGAAGCGACACGTGGACGATAAACAGTTGAGACAAGAAGAGAATAGAAGTTTTTAAAATTTGATGCTGCAGAAGAATGCTGGAAATTGGATGGTTAGATCATTCGACTAATGAGGAGGCACTGAATAGAACTGGGAGAAAAGAAATTTGTAGCGCAACTTGCTTAAAAGAGGGATCTGTTCGCAAGACGCTTTCTGAGACATCAAGGGGTCACACATTTACTAGTGGCCAGAAGTGTAGAGGGTAAAAATTGTAGAGCGAGACCAAAGTTTGTATACTTTAAGCAGGTTCAAAAGGATGTTGGTTGCAGTAGCAATTTGGAGATGAAGATACCTGCACGGGGCACAGTAGCATGTAGAGCTGCATAAACCAGTCTTCGGATTGAAGACCACAACAGCAACAATATTACACCTGCTCCTACATTATTCCTATTTGAATTTGTGTTGATAATTTTGTACTGACCTGACAAGTCTAGTTTCTCCACCCTCAGAACCTTACTAACTACCTCTATATCTAACACCAACCTATCCATTTACATTGTTGAATTCCATAACCTACCTACCTGATTAATATAGCGAACGTACCACAGTAAGATTAGTAGGGCGCCAGTTTAAATTTTGTCTGAATCGTGAGTATACTCTGCCTGAATACGCGAATCGGATTGCGTTTCACCTACATAATATTTCACCCAATTAAACTATAAAACTTAGTGTCCTCCAAAACTATAATGGCTGTAGTTTCTATTTTCTTTCAGCTGTTCAGTGTACGATCATAGTAGGGTAATGTTGGCTTTGTCACAAGCCACACCAGTGAGTCAACCAGGATATAGCTCCTACAACTACAGAAAATTCTGTACTCCCTTTACAGGCACCATACGTTTGTCTCTCCACAGATAGCCCTCCAATGCGTTTGCATCGATGATATCGTTACCTGCATCGTAGAGGCACGTATGCTACACCTCGGCAAGGTCCATTGTTAATTTGGGAAGGGGATGGGAATAGATACGTAATGGAGAATATCGTAGACAATCAATTACATCTTGCATTTAATTTTATCCTCCGAATGTCGGTCTTCAGTGCCATTCCACCCTAGTTCGCAGTTCGTGGTAATATGTTTCACATCGTCTATGAAGAAACTCTCTCTCAACATTTTCTGAAATACTCCAGGGGTTAGAGAGATTTTAAGCACTTATTACTTGCGGTGGGAGTGAATTACCGTAAAATGTAGGAATGTACCACGTTAGCTTTGCAGACACCGGAATTACAATGCCATCATATTCATAACCACAGTCTTCATCAATGTATGTGGTAAAGAGCTTTTGAACCCGTGATTAATGTGGAGCTTCCAGTTGCGGAGACGACCGTCTACGTCAACTGTGATGGTTCACCTAGGGGAGCGATAACCGTGTGGTGCTACCACCGGTTCCTTCATAGGTGCCATCGAGAGTGCTAGTATGATAACGATATTGACATATGTATCCACGGTCGTACAGTTCTACTGCAACACCGCTATAAATTAGTTGAAGCCTATCGGAAATAATTAACAAGCCGCAGTTTCCAACTTCCTACTTGGTTTTCTCCTAACCGATAGCGTCTTCTCCCACGTAACCACGCCATTTGCAGATGACAGCTTCCAAAACTGTCGAGGATAGAATTAAAATTTAACTGCCCTGTCTGTGCTGAAATATCTATGTATCTTGAAAAGCCTTATGGTATTTGAGTGTTTTCTGAAAATCATCTTAAATGATCGAAAATGTTATTTTACGCTCGTAACATGCTTTTCTCCCTCATGAATTCCAGTAATTAAAAAAATCGAAATGAAATTAACATAATTTGAAAGCCTTCTAAGACGTTCCATTTGAATAATATGGTGCCTGTGACGTCACTGGCTGACATGCTGCTCCTAATGTCGTAAAACTCTTTCACAGTGGTGTCTTGTTTGAAATTTATGTTTCGGAAAATGGGTTACAAATGGTTTGCTGTACCACATCGTACAAATGCCTCTATCAAAACTGTCGAAAATTTGTTTTTATGTGTTGCAAAAAGAGTGAAAAGATGCGTAAAATGTGACAGCAACTCACTCGTAGAGATCCAAATGAGATATTGGTTACTGCGTGTGTTTCTTTAAGCGAGGATTATTTAGATGTTAGGAAACACTCTACATAAATACGTTGTCGCTTACAGCATAATGGATGGAGCGCTGGATTACTAAGCAACGTTTGCAAAATGGATCCACATTTTGAGCGATTTTTATTTTTATTTGGTTTTCCTTCCTGTTCTCTTAATACTATTGCCTTCTTAAGATTACTTTATTCGCAATAAAGGTACGGAAAAGCTTTAAATTATATATCATACTGCATTTTAATGTCTTTTCATTTATTAGATTTATTTTGGACCTGATGGAGTTTGAGATGAATCACAAGAACAGTGCTAAGAAACGTATTTCATGCCTGGTGTAGCTCTTATTCTGAAGAATCTGAGAAACCATATATAAATTTCCGAGCACATGATTTTTCCCAAACAAGTCGTTGACGACAATAATTTGTCCCTTGCAACTGTCACCACTGTGCCTGTTGTAAAGCTGATTGATTTTGACTCAAAGAAAATAGCAAGACTGCTCGGAACCTACGACGAAACGCAATAAGGACATTACGATAAAATGAAAGTTGGTCCTGCCTGAGCATTTTTAAACATAGTGTTTCGGTAGCAGTGAGGTATGCAGTAGAGCAATAGAAATTTTAAGGTTCCGCTGCATCAAACGAATATTTTATATACATAATTTTCCGGTGGTTTAAATTAATGATCTGGAAGAACTGAAAAGGTGCAGTGTGGAAAACTGTTGAAAGCAAACACGATGATGCTCTGCAGTTCACCACGAATGTTATTGCGCTATTTGAGATTTGAAAATTGAGACGAGAGGTACCCGGAAAGCAGTGGTAGTTCTAGCAACAGCTACAGCAAATAACACACGGAATTATGTACCAAATTAAAACGTCTACGCTGTGTTTTACTGTGCTGGCTTTCGCAAATTGCCCTGGAAAGCTTTTTCAGCGTAATCGTGGCAAATAAACCAGTTCCAGATACCCGCAGTCTTAGGACATTTCTCCGAATTAGTGCTCTGCCACAGTAGTTCCGACCCTGTTTATTATTTCCGTCACATTAAAATCTGGATTGATTTCGAAGAATGAGGAGATCATAAACGTATCAAGCTCCGGAAGGTTTCCACTGTCAGCTTCCACAAAATTCCTTTCCGTTGTTACTTAAAAATTGTAAATGCGTCTTCCATCAATTAACAATTAAACTGTTTCCCGAAAAAGTACAGAAAAATACTGGTAACTGCAGCTAACATCCTATACAATACACGTGTGGCTTAGTCTTACTAGGAGTAAGACGAAGCCTGTGACGTCACCAGAGCTTCAGCCAATAACAGGACGTTTTCGATCACGTGACGAAACTTTCAAATTTGATAATTTTTAACCCTTAATTACATAAAAAATAACATATTTTGTGAAAATATTGAGCGGAAATGCTATTTTAGTGTTTGAATCGTTCAGAATAACAACAATCCGAAAAATGTTTTTTACATAAGAAAGCAACCTATTGTGGCGTATACATGCACAACTCCCTCAAACCACAGATCTGAGGCGTTGTAGCAGCTTCTGTTTCTTAACCTACGATACAGATAGCCAAATTGTAGGTGCAACCACGTCCAAAGGATATGTGTTGAGAGGCCAGACAAAGCTATGGTGGCCGAAGAGGAGCATGGCCTTTCAGTAGTTGCAGGGGAAACAGCCTGGGTGACTGAGTGGTCTCTTCTTGTAACAATATCCAACCTGACCTTGCTATGTTCATAGTGCAGCACAGCTGAAAACAAGGGGAAGCTGCAGTTGTTATAACGCCCGAGGTCATGCAGCTCATTTGTGTTGCACAGTGATGTTGTGGGTAAAATATTCGACTGGTGAAACACTCCACAGGCTGATCTCTTTGATGAGACTACTCAGGGGCATTTGGAATGTGGAATGCTAGGTGCCTGACTCAGGCAGATACATAAGCGTATTTAATAACAGAAATGGGTTGCATGCAGTGGGAATTATTGAAGTTTGGTGGCAAAAAGAACAGTGATATGTGAGTAGTAGTGTAAGGGCGGCATGAGCCCACTTTTGATATGAAATTGATATGCAAATTAATTAAGTTGATCAATTAATTACTCCCCTCTAGCCAGAACAATGCTCACCCCACCCCCAGATGATGTCATGTGTTTTTCTCAGCCAGCACATGGGTCCCCACAACTTCACCCCTCCTCACCGCTCCCCCTCCCCTCCCCCACCCACCCTATAACCGAAAATTTCGAAATTTGGCGGGAATTTCGAATTTTGGCGAGAATTTCGAAGTTTCATGGGAATTTCTTTGTCGCAGGACTGAGCTGACGTCCCACTCCACCCCCAACCCAGGAAAAAGTGGGAAATTAAAAATGACGCTGCCCTTTCTGGGACTTAAACACTGGTCCTTCTTGACAGAAAGGCCAAGTGCAGCCCGCAGTTCATGGAAACTGCCTTAGATGCAGGAGGGGAAGGCTATTTTAGTGTTCTTTCTTTGTTTTGGTTGGGAAACACAACTATTGCATAGTGCAACACAAGGACAGCCTAAAATCGTAATACAGCTCAAAAATTGATGATGCCGCTCAACTGATGTTATCCTATTGAGAAAAAATTTCACAATACGACTCAAAACTAGTGACAGATGCTCTCAAACTCTACCCTTCACATACGAGCTGGCAGGAAAAAGGCTGGGGGTAAGGTAAAATATTTTCTTTTCTTTTCATTCAACTGACAGTTAGCTAAAGACAGCTGCTCGATAATCGCCTTGCAGCTCAGGTAATCGAAGCCAATACACACTACCACAACTGATGGAAAATGTACCACAGTTCTAATTACACGTCGAAATTGCTGCGAAAAAAAAAACAGAGCTCGTAATCAATAGGTCATAATGCAACACATATACTAGGGATTGGGGAAAAAATCATCATAATAACTCAGCTACCACAAAGATCGACCACAGAAGACCGCATAGCGGCAGCAGTTACAGCGGTGACCTCCTCTATGGGCACTCAGAAACTAACTAATGCGGTGGTAGTCTTATGCCCCCCACCATTCAACCCCTCATCTCTCCATCTTCTCATCGCAGGTAGGGACAGAGGCCTGTTCTATCTTGCTGCTGGTGCTCCACAAAGAGATCTTTCTGGTGGCTCTGATATACTGTCTCCAGTCTGCGAAAATCTGTCACAGATAGACAGAAGACGAGGAAAAGACGCTTCATGCAATCTGTTAAACGTATTTCTCGGGAGGTTGGATCCCCCTGGATGTGCGTCACAGAGTTATGTCGCATTCGAAGGATAAAGTTGGACACTGAGAGACACCTCCCACACTCTCAGTGATCAATCCTCCCTGCAACATCAACCTTATCCATGACACTCAACCAAAAGCACAAGATCTCTCCAGATGCAGGAGGGGAAGGCTATTTTCCACTCTCACCTTTCTAGACCTAAAAATGATATATTGTTAGCCATACGGTTAGTCATGCAAAATGCAACGCTCTTAATACCCTAATGCGGGATACATTTCTCCAATATCGGACATACAACCACCCTACAAGTTTCCTATCACAAAGACCAGGGCAACAAACTTCAAAATAATGAAACTATGAGTACTTTCTTCTACGCTATTCTGGTGTCCTAGGATGACATTGTCAGTGTACATCCATCGCTCGAGTTGCTTATAAACCAACTAGAATGAGATCCAGAGAGTACTGTTCTGTCTCTTTGGAAATTAGGATTTTATGTGTCTTTTTAAATCGGAAATGCACATACCCTCAATCACACTTCCCACGTTAGTTAGTAGTATTATCAGTTTTGACAGGTGCGGCTATGTTTCACTAGGAAACAGAGCGAAGAAAATCCAACATGAATATTTTCGATAGCTGATACATTGAGGTATCACTCACACCCTGCTGACGACACTGCACACGAAAAAGCAGAGAGTAAGCACCGTGATCAGTAGCCAAAGGAGACGTAACAAGCTTATTGCTGTATACGGTAGCATTATCACAGCTGTGGTAACATTCCTCCTGTAGAAAGGAACTCTGGTATGATGTTAGGTAGTTTTGGTCACATGTATGGTAATATAGCAATTTCGTCCTAAAACCAAACCTTTCTAGGTCACATGCATGCGACAGCGCTCCACTCTGCTACAGAACACTTCAGGTAATGGCTTTTAAGTCTAATAAATGCATTGATTTTTCTCCTTATGGATTGGGATACACATGTTTTGCCTGCTTTAATATGGCGCCTCTGTGTAATGCTTACGTCGGTTTTGTTGGAGTTTGTGTTACGAAACCGATGTAGTTTGCAGCGGCAGGGGGAGGGTTGAATGTGAATGCAGCCAGACCATAATTTTTAAGCTTTTCTTGGGCTTGAGTGTCCTGGCAGCCCCAACCCACCTCAGTTCCCCTCGTTTCGTGGTACTTTTTCTCAAATTTTATGTATTCTCAGTCTGTTTTTTTATTTCGAGATTTTACATATGTCGTTGTTTTTCACTCAATTTTACATACTTTCGATCAATCTGTCGAAATCGTAGCAAGTTTTTCTCGATTTTTACCGATTTTATGTCATTTTTTCTTTTTTTATATGTATATATATGATCATATTGCCGGCATACCCATGTGTTGTTTGATTTTATACGAGGATATTTGCGTGTAGGCAGCACGGAAGGACCTCTTCTCCACGAGCAGCAATTAGCAACAGTTCATGGCACACGCGGTCTTCTGCTCAAAGACTTGTAGAATTTGTTGAGATTAGGAAAAACGGATGACGTGGCTCGGACATGATTTGTAGGCGTGATGGTAGGAGGGAGTAACTGTTTCGAACATTATAAGTTCATGGAACGTTTGATGGTTCATTCACAAATAATACTTTGATGTAATGTGCATGTCTTAGTTAACCATTGTTTTGGAGTAATTAGGTCAGCACTGAGGAGACACGGCGACTTCGTACTTCAGCAGTAGAACTCCTCAGTTTTACCATAGGCAGCATCTATATTCGGTCTAGTTATGCATACTTCTACTCTTCTCAATTTTCTACTTTCCGTCAATATAATTTCTAAAACGTCTGTATAGCCTTTCTTCTATTTCATCCGTTTCATTTCTATATTCTATTCTTTGGTTAGTTAAATTATTATTATTATTATTATTTTTTTTTTTTTTTTTCAGTCGAGCGATTTCTGCTAGGTCATTTTTCTACTTGTGTGGTCTTCTCCTGCATTTTATTATTTCTCAAAACTACCCATTCCATTTTACACTTCTATTACTTTCCCCTGTTTCAGTTCAATGTTGCCTAACGCTCTATCAAAAACTCTCAGCATCATCTGGTTCTACAGATCAAAATCTGGTTTAGAAACTCTATTTTACCATTATAAATAATTTCTTTTATCTCAACAGATATTCCTTCACCAAATTCTTCATCTGCAGAGCTAGTTGGCGTTTAATGTTGTTGTTTAGTGGCTGGTGCGGTCTTCGTGTCTGTATTCGCGATGATAACGAGTTCACCATTTCTTTCCTAGTAGCTTATCTTCATTCCTATTTTCTTCATCTTATTACATTTACTTCAGCATTGCCCCTATTTTATTTTGTATTTATAGCCCTGTAGTCTGTCTGTATGGCCTTTATACCCCCTGCCCCCACCCCCCAAAAAAAAAGAAGACCCACATGTATTCACCTGACCAGAAGTCCGGCTCTTCCAACCACCCTACCGCAATTTTTTTGCTAATTTAAACTGTATCTAACTTCAATCTTTTTAAAATCGCTGACCCACCCACCAAATTAAGGGATCTACCATTCCATTCTTAGACATGTAAAATGCCAGTTTATTTTTTCCTGAACACAAGATCACCCTCCTGCGTAATATCCACTCGAAGGTCTGAGTGTTGGACTGTACTAACTTCGGAAATTTTACTCAATATTATGGTATCATTCATAAAGCCGTCCAGTAGAGTTGCATGTTCCCGGGATAAAAATTTCTCCTTGCTTTCAGCAGTTCGCAATACCACAGCAGCAAAGCCATATTGACTAATGTTACACAGCCAAATTTGTCAGTCATGCCGACTGCTGCCCTCTTGAGGAACCGCTGGTTAGTCCAGCCTGTTCACAGATATCTCTCCTTTGTGGTTTCGCCTCCTGTACATTTCCTATAGTGTTGAGACACCAAGTCATCTCATCGAGGCAAGGCCCATGGTTGGTGGGTGCGATGGTTTCTCCTCTCGTTCATAAACAGCTTCACTCAGTAAATGAAAATGAATGGCATTGTTGGCCGGGAGGCCCCATCCGGAGAAGTTCGTCCGCCAAGTGCAAGCCTTGTTTCAGTCGACGCAATATTGGGCGACTTGCTCGTCGGTGATGAGGATGAAATGATAATGAGGACAACACAACACCCAGTCCACGAACGGAGAAAATCTCCCCGCCGGCAGGGAATCGTACCAGGGATCGCTGTATGGGAGGCAAGCCCGTTACCACTCAGTTAAGCAGGCGGACACTCAGGAAATAGTGGTTCAAATGGCTCTGAGCACTATGGGACTCAACTGCTGAGGTCATTAGTCCCCTAGAACTTAGAACTAGTTAAACCTAACTAGCCTAAGGACATCACACACATCCATGCCCGAGGCAGGATTCGAACGTGCGACCGTAGCGGTCTCGCGGTTCCAGACTGCAGCGCCTAGAACCGCACGGCCACTTCGGCCGGCAGGAAATAATGGACAGACACTACTGGACATGACCTGATTCTATAAGTGCAAAGTGTATATGGGTATGAAACGCTTCGTGCCATCCACTTCCTGATGGAACTTAAGAATATCACGTGAAAACTTTCTCTATTGGAATTACAGACAGCAAGACAATTTATAATATTGACATACACATAAAGGCTCCACTGGAACACGTGAGGCAATACTGACCTTACGACTTATCTTAGAAGAAAGATTAAGGAAAGGCAAACCTACGTTTCTAGCATTTGTAGACTTAGAGAAAGCTTTTGACAATGTTGACTGGAATACTCTCTTTCAAATTCTAAAGGTGGCAGGGGTAAAATACAGGGAGCGAAAGGCTATTTACAATTTGTACAGAAACCAGATGGCAGTTATAAGAGTCGAGGGACATGAAAGGGAAGCAGTGGTTGGGAAGGGAGTAAGACAGGGTTGTAGCCTCTCCCCGATGTTGTTCAATCTATATATTGAGCAAGCAGTAAAGGAAACAAAAGAAAAATTCGGAGTAGGTATTAAAATTCATGGAGAAGAAATAAAAACTTTGAGGTTCGCCGATGACATTGTAATTCTGTCAGAGACAGCAAAGGACTTGGAAGAGCAGTTGAATGGAATGGACAGTGTCTTGAAAGGAGGATATAAGATGAACATCAACAAAAGCAAAACAAGGATAATGGAATGTAGTCTAATTAAGTCGGGTGATGCTGAGGGAATTAGATTAGGAAATGAGGCACTTAAAGTAGTAAAGGAGTTTTGCTATTTGGGGAGCAAAATAACTGATGATGGTCGAAGTAGAGGGGATATAAAATGTAGACTGACAATGGCAAGGAAAGCGTTTCTGAAGAAGAGAAATTTGTTAACATCCAGTATTGATTTAAGTGTCAGGAAGTCATTTCTGAAAGTATTCGTATGGAGTGTAGCCATGTATGGAAGTGAAACATGGACGATAAATAGTTTAGACAAGAAGAGAATAGAAGCTTTCGAAATGTGGTGCTACAGAAGAATGCTGAAGATTAGATGGGTAGATCATGTAACTAATGAGGAAGTATTGAATAGGATTGGGGAGAAGAGAAGTTCGTGGCACAACTTGACCAGAAGAAGGGATCGGTTGGTAGGGCATGTTCTGAGGCATCAAGGGATCACCAATTTAGTATTGGAGGGCAGCGTGGAGGGTAAAAATCGTAGAGGGAGACCACGAGATGAATACACTAAGCAGATTCAGAAGGATGTAGGTTGCAGTAGGTACTGGGAGATGAAAAAGCTTGCCCGGAGAGTGTAGCATGGAGAGCTGCATCAAACCAGTCTCAGGACTGAAGACCACAACAACAACAACAACATCATACAAAGAATTTATCCGTTCCTTCTCATCTCATATCCAGCCGATAACAGTTCTCTTCATTTCCCTTTGGACGTAAAACTGACGTTGGATACAGGAAAGTGGACGAAATAAATTTACGCGGCGAACTAGAGGAGAAAAGTGAATATCTAGGCGACGCTGATTGAAAAACGATTAAGGGATTAACGTCCAGTGGCTGAAACATATCACAAAGGGGAACCGTATTTTGCTGCCGCAACCCATTTATCAAAGTCCACATGCTGTCAGCTGACACAGGCGCAACGCAGTTGTGACTCAAAATCTTTTGTATTGGGATGTGGAAGTTTCGTACTGTGACATTGAAAATGAGATCTATTTGTCTGTGATGGTATGAAAGGTTCTTGCAGGTCCATGACAACATGTAAATGTCTGCCTCAAGGGCAAGGAAAACTTTCATTCGCTTTCATTTGAGAGATGAATACTATATTTGATCAAACATATTAGCTCTCTAATTGTACAACACGCTTAGGTCTTTTGCTGTAGGTATTTCAGTATAAAAATTCTGTGTTAACCCCTCACAAGGTTTTCTAGTGTCTGGTTCTTCCAAAAACTTGACATCACGACTATTCCCTTTGAACGTTGAGAATTACATCGGACTGTACAGCAATACAACATAATGAGTGTATACAAAACAACTGGACACAATTTTTTTCGAGAGTTGGGTTGACAGTGAAAGAGAAATGACTTTTCTACAAAGACATCAGAGAACTTCAAATAATGTGTTAGATGTGTATTTAAGAGTTCTGATGAAAACATAATTACATTTCTGACATCTGTCTGCCCTCCATCGCCTCCTCCCGGTGATAAATTCAAAATAATCTACACGTGAAAACATACAATGTGACGTACAGAACTCCTTAGTCCTTCCCCTCACACGAAGATAAACGCTTGAGAGTATCTGGTCACAATATCGGTAACATTTACTAAAATATTTTCGATAATTCGTCCTTACCTTAAAAAACGACACTAAGTTGAAGTGGTGGAATTCACGCCTCAGAGGTTCTGATTTTGAATTCTATCCTGGCACTTGCTTCCAATTTTCGCTAATTTCTACATTTTTTTAAAACTCTGTACTGTTAGAAATCACCATAAGTTAAAATGGTGAACAGACCTCCTTCGCGCTGAAATTCGTGGTTGGGAAGTTTCCAGGTCGAGTTATACGAATATTCTTCGAAAATTTCAACTATTTTGACGTTTCGTATACAGTTCCTATTGGTTCCACCTATTTAGATGGTTTCCTACGTCGCTGATTCCACCTATTTTGGAAATTTTGCTATTTTTCTGACACAAGTCTCATCCATTGAGGGAGAAAAAAATCGCAACACTGGGAAGGAGTTGTACGACATAAACGAAGGTCGTAGGCGTTTTCCTACATCTGGAAGATGTCTATTCAGATTTTGCGCCAGCCGCATAAGAGTGATGCTCGTAACGTTACTATGAGGATGCAGTCCGCCCCGGTAGCTGAGTGGTCAGCCTGAAGGACTGCCGTCCTATGGGGTCCGGGTTCGATTCCCGGCTGGGTCGGGGATTTTCTCCGCTCAGGGACTGGGTGTTGTGTTGCCTTCATCGTCATTCAGTCTGCTTTCCGCAGCGCTGCGGCGAGGACGTCTTGTTTACGTCCCGTCCACGCGGTGCCCGTAGTTCTTTACTATTGCGTTGTCGCTAGTTTAGAGTCCATCACTACCGACGCACCATGCCACATTCATACAGACAAACCACCATCAAGATCAGTTTTCAACCCGATCATGCACGACCGCGAGCTTTTGAAGTGGAACGTTTTCTACGTGACGACGTTAAAATTGAACCGCGAGACATAATTGGTATCCATCTCTCTATCACGAGCAGTGTTGTCTACGTCAAGCTAGTAAGTGACGAGGTGTGCAACAGAATCGCGCGCACACATGCGAACAATCTTAAATTCAAACATTCTGATGTCCATATTGGGGCGGTCTCTATCGATCACGCGGGGCTAGGCCTCCGTACGATACGCGTCTTCGAACTCCCTTTCGAAGTACTACCGGACGTAGTTATCGCGGCTTTTCAGCCCTACGGCAGACTGATCAGCCATATGGCCGAAAAATGGGCCACCTTTACAACGTACCCCGTTCTTAACGGGGTACGACAAATTGAACTGACCAAACATGTACCGTCATATCTTGTCATCGACGGATGTAGAGCGATCATTATGTATGACGGTCAGCCAGCATTTGTTCTGGTTGTGGCCAAGAAGGGCACGTCCGGTCGGATTGTCTCCGACGACGGCTTACTCAAATCCGGACAGGTGAATCTATGACTTCTTCTACGGTGACGACCCTTCCTCTCCATTACGCCGAAGTTGCACGGGCAGCAACCCTTTCCGATGCTGACCACATTAGTCCGATAGCCGCCCCCGATAGCGAGACCATGATGGATTCTGCAGTACAGGATCCGGCCTCTACAACGGCGCCCCCACCTGAAGATAATCACCGACCGACCTTGCAAGAAGGCGTGGATGCCAGGATGGACATTGACCCACGGGTTGTGCCGACAGTGGCTTTTCTTCAAGACACCGGAGCAGCTGAAGAAATCCACCCACATTCAGTTACTGAAACACACGTCCGTAAACAGCGTTCCCCGCGAAAACACAAGAGACGGCGGCGTGCTCCATCGGACGAGTGTTTCCAGCGATCGTCTGACATGGACTGTGGACACTCCGACGACGGTATTGGTGGTACAGAGGCCGCTGTAACATCAAACTCAACAGATCGCCGTGGTGACGGCTTCAGCCCCTCCGACCCCACAGAACAGCAGGATCACAAGCAGACAGCCGCTGCCGATTCCCAGCCAGCAGAGCCGATGGAGTCAGCGCCGAATGCCGCAGCAGCCACTAACAGCCACCAACAGCCGATGGTATTTCATGGCGACTGGGCGGACGACTGTGAGGAAACCTCCTTGCCCATCGTGTCGGACGACACGCGGGGAAATTTACCCCACCAGTGTGGATCCTTTCCCGTCATCAGATACAGTGAAGAGACAGCCTTACAAGGGTATTGATGGCCAACACGGGTGCTATGGATAGACCTCAAACTTATCGCGTTGCAACTATAAACATCAACACTATACGGACGCGCGCTAAGTTATCCTTGCTTCAGGATATGTTGAACTCTGCTTCCATCGATATAGCCCTTCTCCAGGAAGTGTACGTCGACGACTTCCCAGGCCTGTACGGTTACGATGCTTGCGTCTCTCCAGCTTCCCCTACAGGTAGCGGTGTCGCTGTACTTCTTCGGGAAGGGATAGTGGCGGACGATATCCTGTTTCTGCCTGAGGCAAGAGGAATGGCACTCACAGTACTGGGTGTCCGCCTTATCAATATCTACGCTCCTTCCGGGACGGACAAACGTCGCGAACGTTCACGATTCTTTGCGGAAGACGTCGCCCCGCTCTTCCAAGGCCGCAACGACCATCTGGTGTTTGGAGGTGACTACAATTGCGTACTGGCGCCCAGAGACCAACTCCCACGGCATAATCCGTGCCCGGAACTCGAGACGCTAATTCGAGACCTGCAGATGGTGGACACTTGGGAACATCTTCACGGCCACCGACCGGGATTCACGCACTTCACGAGTCACTCTTCGAGTCGTATCGATCGGATTTATGTCTCACGCTCTCTCGCAGCTGGAACACAGGATGCGGAACTGTGGCCTGCAGCCTCCTCGGACCACTCAGCTTACATTTGTGCCGTCACCCTGCGGCGGCAACAAGTGTGGAGAAGATGCAGCCCGTGGAAATTAAACGTCGCTCACTTGCCGTACCCGGATTGCCGCCAAGCCGTTGAGGATACGTTGCATTCGTGTGAAAATCGCCTCCGTGCATATCCCTCAACGATCGGCTGGTGGTTGGACTGCGCCAAACCGGCACTGCGGCGAACGTTGATAACCTACGGTCGCGACCACGCTACTTGGCGTAGACATACACTCGACTTTTACTTCAGCGTCCTGCGCGACTGCGATGCTATGGCGCTGTTTCCGGAACGACAAAGGGCGGTCCACCGTGCTAAGGCTCAGATCCTCCCACATATGCGACGCCACCTAGAGGGGGTAGTCATCCGCTCGAGGACGCAGGATCGGATATCGAGCGAACGCCCGTCAATGTCCCACGTCCTTCGTGAACGTAAACGACGGCAACGAGCGCTGATACGCTTCATCGACACGGAGGACGGTCGTCGCCTCACCACGCAACAAGACATAAACACAGCGTTCTACAATCATTATTCCCAGCTCTATTCCGCTCAGACCCCTGATCCGACAGCACTGGAGGACGTCTCTCAGACGATTTACGGCACCGTCACCCCTGCAATGGAAGCGGTCTTGATGGAAGAAATTACAGAAGAAGAAGTGATCGACGCCATTAGGAAAGGAGCTGTCAACAAGTCTCCGGGTCTTGATGGCCTCCCCTTGGAATTTTACCGGACTTTTCAATATTTATTAGCCTCCCGATGGACGGACATCTGTCGCGAACTACTATCCCCGGACGTGCCGCTCCCTGCGGCCCTTGTGGAAGGGATGATTATTCCTATTCACAAACCGTCCGGCGGCTCACGACTGCAGGACTACCGCCCGTTGACGCTATTGAAATGCGACTTTAAGATCTTTTCTCGACTGTTGGCGGAGCGGATACGCCAGACCTTACGAAATGTCATCTCACCCGACCAAACGTCATTAGGAGGCGACAATAATATTCAACCAGCACTCAGTGAATATCGTGACTTGATCTCACTGGCGAGGGCATGTCGTCTGAAGGGTGCACTGGCGGCAATCGATTTTAGTCGAGCTTTCGACCGAGTGAACCACGACTATTTGGAAGCGGTCCTCCAACATAAGCGGTACCCACAGCCATTCGTCACTGTCGTCATACGACTACTTCGTGGCGCGACGTCCAAGGTGATCGTTAACGGCCGACCTACGCAGCCCCTCACCATTTCTCGATCGATACGCCAAGGCTGCCCTCTGTCCACTTTACTTTACGCTGTGGCCATGGAACCTCTCCTCTGCGGCCTGCGCCAACTGCTAACGGGTATGAGGTTACGAGGCCACACTTTCCGATGTAAAGCGTACGCTGACGACCCGACAATTGTCATCCGCCACGGTGACGACACCGCTAGCGCACTGAACTGGATAGCGAAATATGGCATAGCCACTGGTAGTCGTATCAACGTCGCAAAATCGGTGGCGATGAACATCGGGGTCGGATTGTCTGAGAACAGTGTCACCCCCTTACAGCTCAGAGATAGTTTGAAATGTCTCGGCATTGATTTTACAGACGATATACGACGGACTGCTGCTCACAACTTTCGACGGCTTTTACGAAATGTTCGGACTGGAATTGCCAACAACCGCCTACGAGCCCTGGACATCGTCCAAAAGACCCAGTATGTTAACACACATTTAGCGTCATGCATTCCGCACATCGCCCAGATATTACCTATACCGGTGATGTTAGCTCGCCGTATACTTGCGGCTTTTGGGTCCTTCGTGAGTTCAGGAATGCTTTTCAAAATCAAATATGAGACTCTCACCCTTCCCCCGGATCGGGGAGGGCTTGGCCTTTATCACGTTCATGACAGAGCGATCGCCCTATTTGTGAGCACATTAGTCGAACTATAGCATCACCGTCCGGTCAGTCTGACGAGTTTGTTAATACACTCCTGGAAATGGAAAAAAGAACACATTGACACCGGTGTGTCAGACCCACCATACTTGCTCCGGACACTGCGAGAGGGCTGTACAAGCAATGATCACACGCACGGCACAGCGGACACACCAGGAACCGCGGTGTTGGCCGTCGAATGGCGCTAGCTGCGCAGCATTTGTGCACCGCCGCCGTCAGTGTCAGCCAGTTTGCCGTGGCATACGGAGCTCCATCGTAGTCTTTAACACTGGTAGCATGCCGCGACAGCGTGGACGTGAACCGTATGTGCAGTTGACGGACTTTGAGCGAGGGCATATAGTGGGCATGCGGGAGGCCGGGTGGACGTACCGCCGAATTGCTCAACACGTGGGGCGTCAGGTCTCCACAGTACATCGATGTTGTCGCCAGTGGTCGGCGGAAGGTGCACGTGCCCGTCGACCTGGGACCGGACCGCAGCGACGCACGGATGCACGCCAACACCGTAGGATCCTACGCAGTGCCGTAGGGGACCGCACCGCCACTTCCCAGCAAATTAGGGACACTGTTGCTCCTGGGGTATCGGCGAGGACCATTCGCAACCGTCTCCATGAAGCTGGGCTACGGTCCCGCACACCGTTAGGCCGTCTTCCGCTCACGCCCCAACATCGTGCAGCCCGCCTCCAGTGGTGTCGCGACAGGCGTGAATGGAGGGACGAATGGAGACGTGTCGTCTTCAGCGATGAGAGTCGCTTCTGCCTTGGTGCCAATGATGGTCGTATGCGTGTTTGGCGCCGTGCAGGTGAGCGCCACAATCAGGACTGCATACGACCGAGGCACACAGGGCCAACACCCGGCATCATGGTGTGGGGAGCGATCTCCTACACTGGCCGTACACCACTGGTGATCGTCGAGGGGATACTGAATAGTGCACGGTAGATCCAAACCGTCATCGAACCCATCGTTCTATCATTCCTAGACCGGCAAGGGAACTTGCTGTTCCAACAGGACAATGCACGTCCGCATGTATCCCGTGCCACCCAACGTGTTCTAGAAGGTGTAAGTCAACTACCCTGGCCAGCAAGATCTCCGGATCTGTCCCCCATTGAGCATGTTTGGGACTGGATGAAGCGTCGTCTCACGCGGTCTGCACGTCCAGCACGAACGCTGGTCCAACTGAGGCGCCAGGTGGAAATGGCATGGCAAGCCGTTTCACAGGACTACATCCAGCATCTCTACGATCGTCTCCATGGGAGAATAGCAGCCTGCATTGCTGCGAAAGATGGATATATACTGTACTAGTGCCGACATTGTGCATGCTCTGTTGCCTGTGTCTATGTGCCTGTGGTTCTGTCAGTGTGATCATGTGATGTATCTGACCCCAGGAATGTGTCAATAAAGTTTCCCCTTCCTGGGACAATGAATTTACGGTGTTCTTATTTCAATTTCCAGGAGTGTAGAAGAACTAGCACCACCCTACTTGTTGCCACCTGTGCCGATACACCACGTCCCCTCCTCGCTCTTCTACATCGGTGTCTTTTACCTCGAACTCAGTTACGTTCTACTTGCCATACCAGCGACTCAACTGGCGACGGCAAAGACGGTTTATCGGGTCCTGCAACGTGCACGACCCGATAACGTCGTGGAGAGGAAACATCCGAACGTCAACTGGCGAGTAGTGTGGAGGACAATTCACCACGTAACACTGGACACTGACGTCACGACGATGTGGTATATCACTGTCAACGGTAAGCAGGTGACCAGATCAAGGCTACATGCCATCCACGTGGTAGACTCACCCACGTGCACGAGCTGTGGCGTTCAAGACAACGATGAACACCGTCTTAGCTGTGGCGAGTCTACGGCAGTGTGGCACTTAGTGCGGCAAATGTCAGCATAGTTCCTTCGAGTAACGCCGAATCATATCGACCCCAAGACTATCTTATTCCTGGATGAGACGCATTACCCACGCACAAAAACTAATGAAATGACGTGGCTTCGTGGACATGTAGTGCATTATTTGTTTCAAGACGGTACTAAGGACACATTAGACTTCTGGAACTATTTGCAGGAACGACATTGCAAGATCCTCCGTAACCCAAAGTATCGACAATATTTTTCCAATTATTTGTGGAGTGCGTTCCACGACCCTCCACGTAGCTGGAACATCACGGGTAAGAGCAGCTAAAATTGCAAGACGATGATAGAACACTACACGGTACAACGTGGGATCTACCTTGATCATTACGAGAAGTCATACCTGGATGATACAGCAGATGGAGAGTTTCGTTGTGAACCCTCACACTCTGTAGCAGTATTTACCCCACTTCCTCTTTTTGTCCCCGGTGCGAAAAGGTCTTCGCAGTTTTTGTTTCCCATCCGGTGCAAGATGTAGCACTGGTTAATGGTGGTATGGATTCCACCCTTCAGTTTTGTTTCATGGTTTCCTTTGCCCCGTACTTTGCTCTCTTTCTTTATGCCTTTTCTACAACTATTAGCGTGTTTTTAGTTATGTGCGTCCCCAACTCGACGCAACGAGTGCACTTACTAGTTTTCAGTTCCTTACTGTTAAAAAAACTAACAAAAAATAAAAAAAGAAATTAAAAATAAATAAATGAACAAATAAAATTGAAAAAATTACAATAATACACTAACTGCATCCTTTGTACCACATCCCCAGGATGGGAGGGAGGAGAGATCATGGCCAGGCCTCGGGTCGCGACCCCTGCCCACATTGCCTCCGCCAGCCCACTACCTGATCCATCTCTTGCCTTCATCATCATTTCATCGCCATCCGACGTGCAGGTCGCCCAACGTGGCCGGACCTGCTCAGTAAGGGGCCTCCCGGCCAATGATGCCAAACGCTCATTTCCATTTTAGTGATGATGCAGATCAGGTTTGCTACACGCTGTAATGGTCGTGAGTAACCTTTGAGACTGCACGTGGTGCGTCGATGTTAGTCAAGAATGCATTTTAAGGCGACAAAAACGCCATTATCAACACCTCAGTGACTATGAACGACGTCACGTGATAGGGCTACGAGAAGCTGGACG
The DNA here is from genome assembly GCF_023864345.2 of Schistocerca serialis cubense. Lineage (NCBI taxonomy): Eukaryota > Metazoa > Arthropoda > Insecta > Orthoptera > Acrididae > Schistocerca > Schistocerca serialis. Next base: position 522,611,776 of record NC_064644.1, read on the forward strand.
ATCCGTTTGCGATACTGCAGTGTAAAGTGGCAGGAATGTAGCCGCTGTACACGATTGCTGGCAGCGGTGGTGGTCACGAGGATGTATGGTGGCTCTGGACAGTCCCATGGTACAGCCTAGACTATCGTGTTCGGCGTCTGACTCTGGCGCGTCGTATTGAATCTGCTGCAGGCATTTTAACAGCAGCTGGCACCAAAGTGACACAACAAACTGTTACAAAACGGCTACTTCAAGGACGGCACCGAGCCAGCGTCTTGTAGCGTGCATTTCTCTGACCCCAAACTACCGCCCTTTGCGGCTTCAGTGCTGTCAACCGAGAGCTCGTTGGAGGACAGGGTGGAGGTCTGGTTTGTTTTCTGATGAAAGGTGGTTGTGTCTCAGTGCTAGTAATGGCGACGTGTTGGTTACAAAAAGAACAGTTGATGACCTGTAACCAACCAACCAGGTTGGTCTCGGGTGCGATTTTGTACGACAGCAGGTGCACTCTCGTGTTTATCATACGCAACCTGACAACGAAACTGTATGTCAGTCTGGTGATTCCGAACGTGCTCTACAGAGTGACTACATGTTGTTTTGGCCTGCTCGATCGCTAGAAATGGTTAAAATAGCTCTGAGCACTATGGGACTTAACAGCTGTGGTCATCAGTCCCCTAGAACTTACAACTACTTAAACCTAACTAACCTAAAGACATCACACACATCCATGCCCGAGGCAGGATTCGAACCTGCGACCGTAGCAGTCGCGCGGTTCCGGACTGCGCGCCTAGAACCGCGAGACCATCGATCGCTAGGTCTATCTCCAATGGAACACGTATGGACATCATTGGATGACTATGACAGCGTCATGCACAACCAGCATTACCGTCTCTGCATCGTCTGACCAAGTGCAACAGGCATAGAACTCCATCCCACAAACCGAGCGAGGTGGCGCAGTGGTTAGCACACTGGACTCGCATTCGGGAGGACGACGGTTCAATCCCGTCTCCGGCCATCCTGATTTAGGTTTTCCGTGATTTCCCTAAATCGCTTCAGGCAAATGCCGGGATGGTTCCTTTGAAAGGGCACGGCCGATTTCCTTCCCCATCCTTCCCTAACACGAGCTTGCGCTCCATCTCTAATGGCCTCGTTGTCGACGGGACGTTAAACACTAATATCCTCCATCCTATATATCCATCCCACAAACTGTCATACGGCACATGTACAATACACGCGTATTTGCACGCTTGCATTCAACATCTGGCGATTACACCGGTTATTAATATACTAGCATCTCATATTTGCAGAGGCTAATCTCGCGCTTGTATTAACCTGTGATCTCACAATGCTAATCACTTAGACATACAACCTAGACAAATGTATTCCATACATTTCATTACTCTATGCTAGTTATTTTTTGGTGGTGTGATTATTTTACGTAAGTATATTTCGCTTGGTATGTGTCTATACACTCCGTCTCCCTGTTTCAAATCCCCATTTTCCGACCAAAAGACAACAAAACTCTAAACCTGAACGCCATCATAGATAAGGACTCAGCCTGCCACAATTATTGTTCTACGCAAGACATCCCGGACACTGCACTGTCACACGTTCCCAGAAGTGTTTATTGACTCATGGTACTAATTGTAAGCTCCTAATGACACCATTTCACTATTTCTAAAGTTACACCAACATCCTCTCACTTCATTCTGTAGAGTTTGCACACAATACCAGCGGCCTGGGGAAAGCCACCACGGCGTGAGTAGTGTGGTGAACGCGGCGTGCGTCACGGCATGAATGAAACGAAAATACAAGGTTTAGTCGAATTCGGACGCGTTTACCCTAGAAAATTGCTGCCGAGAACATCGTGTCTTGCACTCCGCTTCTCAGTATGTCAAATCGCTTAGTATATTAGGCATTTTTAACAATAAAAAGGGGAACGCTTCCTAATGTTTTGTAAAATTATAATTATTTTGCCACGAATCGGCTTTTGGCTTCTCAGCATATCTTCAGGTGAGATCCGAAAGCCGATTCATCACAAAATAAATATAATTTTACAGAACACTAGGAACTATTTTTCTTTTTAATATTATTATCATGTTCTTCTAAGCACAGACGGAAAATTCAATAACTATCGTGAAGTTTTTATTATTATCTTCAACGCTCCGTGGAACCTACGCACGAGATGCCAATGCTAATGATACCCTGATGACCGCGAAGTATTCCCAGAAACATTCTGACACTGTGCAGGCGATATGTGTTGCGTCTCTCGTTCGATTATACTGAACGGTGAAAGTTCCATCGAAAGTAACGTCGGGTGTGCCCCAAGGAAGCGTAGTAGCATTGCTAACGTTTTCAGTACACACAAATTTAAACCATTCATTAGATGTGATCACCAGAACAATAGGATTGTTTTATGAAGATGCTGTTGAGTATAGGGAAATATTGCCGTTTCGTTATCTTAAAGACATAAAGAAATTTCTCAAACAACGGTACACATCACTATTCCATAATCTTTCAGGAAGTAAAAATAGTTGCTGTTTCCTTTAGTACTATTTATTCACAGATTTTATTACCTATGATCGGTTGGTAAATGTGTATTATACACTGAAGAGCTAAAGAAATTGGTACACCTGCTTAATATCGCGTAGGGCCCCGCGAGCACGCAAACGTGCCCCAACACAATGTGGCATGGACTCGACGAATGTCTGAAATAGTGATATAGGGAATTGACACCATGAATCCTGCACGCCTGTCCATAAATCCGCAAGAGTACGACGGGGTGGATGCCTCTTATTAACAGCACGTCGCAAAGCTTCCCCGATATCCTCAACAATGTTCATGTCTGGGGAGTTTGGTGGCCAGCGGAAGTGTTTAAATTCAGAACAGTGTTCCTGGCGCCACTCTGCATCAATTCTGGACGTGTGTGGTGCCGCATTGTCCTGCTGGAATTCCCAAGTCCATCGGAATGCACAATGGACATGAATGGATGGAGGTGATCAGACAGGATGCTTATGCATGTGTCACCTGTCAGAGTCGTATCTAGACGTAGCAGGGGCCCCATATCAATCCAGCTGCACACGCCCCACACCATTACAGAGCTTCCACCAGCTTCAACAGTCCCCTGCTGACACACAGGGTCCTTGCATTCATGAGGGTGTCTCCATATCCGTACACGCCCACCGGCTCGATACAATGTGAAACAAGACTCGTTCGACCAGGCAACATGTTTCCAGCCATCAACAGTCCAGTGTTGGTGTTGACGGGCCCAGGCGAGGCGTAAAGTTTTGCGTCGTGCAGTCACCAAGGATACACGAGTAGGCCTTATCGATGATGTTTCGTTGAATGGTTCGCACGCTGACACTTGCTGTGGGGCCAGCATTTAAATCTGCAGAAATTTGCTGAAGGGTTGTACTTCTATCACGTTGAACGATTCTCTTGAGTCGTCGTTGGTCCCGTTCTTGTAGAATCCTTTTCCGGCCGCAGCGATGTCAGAGATTTTATGTTTTACCGGATTCCTGATATTCACAGTACACTCGTGAAACAATCGCACGGGAAAATCCCCGCTTCAACGCTACCTCGGAGATGCTGTGTCCCTTCGTTCGAGTGCCGACTATAACACCACGTTCAAACTCACTCAAATATTGATAACCTGCCATTGTGGCAGCAGTAACTGTTCTAATAACTGCGCCAGACACTTGTCTTATACACTCCTGGAAATTGAAATAAGAACACCGTGAATTCATTGTCCCAGGAAGGGGAAACTTTATTGACACATTCCTGGGGTCGGATACATCACATGATCACACTGATAGAACCACAGGCACATAGACACAGGCAACAGAGCATGCACAATGTCGGCACTAGTACAGTGTATATCCACCTTTCGCAGCAATGCAGGCTGCTATTCTCCCATGGAGACGATCGTAGATATGCTTGATGTAGTCCTGTGGAACGGCTTGCCATGCCATTTCCACCTGGCGCCTCAGTTGGACCAGCGTTCGTGCTGGACGTGCAGACCGCGTGAGACGACGCTTCATCCAGTCCAAAACATGCTCAATGGGGGACAGATCCGGAGATCTTGCTGGCCAGGGTAGTTGACTTACACCTTCTAGAGCACGTTGGGTGGCACGGGATACATGCGGACGTGCATTGTCCTGTTGGAACAGCAAGATACCTTGCCGGTCTAGGAATGGTAGAACGATGGGTTAGATGACGGTTTGGATGTACCGTGCACTATTCAGTGTCCCCTCGACGATCACCAGTGGTGTACGGCCAGTGTAGGAGATCGCTCCCCACACCATGATGCCGGGTGTTGGCCCTGTGTGCCTCGGTCGTATGCAGTCCTGATTGTGGCGCTCACCTGCACGGCGCCAAACACGCATACGACCATCATTGGCACCAAGGCAGAAGCGACTCTCATCGCTGAAGACGACACGTCTCCATTCGTCCCTCCATTCACGCCTGTCGCGACACCACTGGAGGCGGGCTGCACGATGTTGGGGCGTGAGCGGAAGACGGCCTAACGGTGTGCGGGACCGTAGCCCAGCTTCATGGAGACGGTTGCGAATGGTCCTCGCCGATACCCCAGGAGCAACAGTGTCCCTAATTTGCTGGGAAGTGGCGGTGCGGTCCCCTACGGCACTGCGTAGGATCCTACGGTCTTGGCGTGCATCCGTGCGTCGCTGCGGTCCGGTCCCAGGTCGACGGGCACGTGCACCTTCCGCCGACCACTGGCGACAGCAACGATGTACTGTGGACACCTCACGCCACACGTGTTGAGCAATTCGGCGGTACGTCCACCCGGCCTCCCGCATGCCCACTATACGCCCTCGCTCAAAGTCCGTCAACTGCACGTACGGTTCACGTCCACGCTGTCGCGGCATGCTACCAGTGTTAAAGACTGCGATGGAGCTCCGTATGCCACGGCAAACTGGCTGACACTGACGGCGGCGGTGCACAAATGCTGCGCAGCTAGCGCCATTCGACGACCAACACCGCGGTTCCTGGTGTGTCCGCTGTGCCGTGCATGTGATCATTGCTTGTACAGCCCTCTCGCAGTGTCCGGAGCAAGTATGGTGGGTCTGACACACCGGTGTCAATGTGTTCTTTTTTCCATTTCCAGGAGTGTATATGCGTTGCCGACCGCAGCGTCGTATTCTGCCTGTTTAGATATCTCTCTATTTGAATATCCATGCCTATCCCAGTTCCTTTAGAGCTTCAGTGTACATCTACAAGGACGAAGTGTTAACTGAAGTGTATAAAAAGGAATGTAGAAATATGTGTTTTACGGAAACTGTGTAGTACTTAAGCTAGCATTTGTCACACTTCTATTACAGTGGAGTGCATTTATGTCGTAGTACAAATTGCAACTGTTCGCGAATGTATGATTTAGCTTACCACTCTAGAGCTTAATAACCAGCATCCGCTTTTACATAGTGTCCCAGGAGGAACGGTGAAAAATTCAGAGATATGTCTGGAACGATCATTTCAAGCAAAAAGATTCATATGCATAAATAATGTGATGTAATGTCTGAGACAGAATCCATTTAAAGTACAATGCAATTTATTTTCTGTATTATTCAAACCTTGTCAAATTGACACATGTAAAACAGCTAATAAAAATGACAAAAGGCGTTTTATAAAGTATCAATTGAAAAATACTTGTTAATTCACCTGTAAGCATTATCGTACAAGTCATAGTATAGCTGTTGCACGGTTCACAATGTATGTGAGAATATTCCACAGTGAACTTCAAAAGATTTGTGCCGTCTTTGGAGTAAAAGTTATGCTGCTTTTCTAAATACCTTTGCACGTTCCATAACAAGGACACAGCGACCACGATGCAACCAAGAATTCATTTCGTGTGTTCAGCTTTCGTTTCTGCGCCTCAGACTTCATTCAATCCTATGAACAAAAAACTAATGTCGTAACAAGACGTATTTTGGGTGGGCAGTTAATTGTATTATCACGAAAGATGCAGTGGCTAGGGTAAATGCACCACTACCCATATAGCAAATGTATATTAAATGTGAATTGGGAATAGCGCATATGTGCGTATGAAGTTTTTTTTTTTTTTCATAGGATCGTACCTGTCATATACCTACATATGGACAAATCGTCCTGATACATCTTGCACACAGTACGTTAAATACTACTTGACGTGATACACTGTACCGATTTTTTTCTTGTATGTTGTTATGAAATTATATAATCCTGTTTTGTTTTATAACAGATCCGATGATCACTATCTGGCGAAATGCACAGTCTATTTGGGTAAGTGAACTTGGATCCAGAAAATTAATTTTGGATAAATATTTCATTGTGGTCACTGACCTCTAAAACGACTTTCTGTATTCCAGTTTGAGTTTCATAATCTCTTATTTCAGTGTCGGTTATTGTCGTGTCCGCGTGATTGTCTATCATGGGAACTGCACTGGGTCTTCTTTGGTCGTTGCAGATTCAGAAAACCGAATTTAATATTTTGACCTTTGCCCTATCATCTTCCGATTCAATTCCACTTCTATAAACGGTTATTTGTAGAGGTTACTTCGTTACATTACGTAATTTTACGAATGACCAAATCATGTTTATAATTCCTTTAGATCTCTGGAGCCAAGAAGTTGGTTTAGGAAATCGTTGAACGCTTCTCGCGTAGTTGTCCTTGCAAACTTTTGGCCTTCGATCAGTGTTTTCCCGCAGTGGGCTACCCGCTTCGTTTGGGTCTACTACACAGCTCCCCTTGCTTTCGCAACAGTTTCTAAACACGGTCCTTGAGACGTGGTGGAGATTTCTCATCCCTCACTGTCTTCAATGGCACCAAATTATTTATCAGTTGGTCTACAATGCGTCTCAGACCCTGTGCATTCTTTTCCCCAGTGATTAACATTTGCTCGGGTATATTCTGATGATTTACTAGCGCGGTTGTTAGTAAGAAATATATTTCTCCCTCTTTTAACTGTTCATACGACACCACTGACCAGTTATGCTATAATATCACTGCAGTCATTGATTCCGAGCTCCATCGCTGAATAGACAATTTCGGGCCTCTTCGCTGCCAGTGGTTGCAATACATTTCTCGTATTGCGTTTGCTGTCTTACGTAATACTTTTAACAATTTTAGCGAAATAGGCTTCGTAAAATGCGACGAGATCTGTCACTGCTTGCCGTTGACACGTGTGCGTCTCTCACACTCAGGTTAAAATTTCCTCCCATCAATTTGGCACGATCGGGGAATTTACGCGCGATACTTTCCAGACTTGTTTACGTTACATTGGACACATTGAGGTGCTATAAATTATCCAGTGTATCCATCATAAAATATATGATAATATTTTTCATTTGCGTAAAACCCATTTCTCAGAACGTAGAATGCATTCATATTTCTCATGGTCATTCCGCGAGACATAAATGGGTGTGAATTTAAAGGAAAACAGGACAATTGGTGGTATTCGTCGATACGTGAGAATGAAAGAATGACGCAGATTATGTTCACAACTGTTGCGACAGCGGTGAGGTAACATACTCCTATCGGTACAGAAAACATACAGTTGTCGTCTCTGAAGCATAAAGCAGTAGGTTGTCCACCAAGACAGTTGTCATCTCGAAACTTCAGTTTTGCTTACAGCCACAAGTAAAGTAATGCTCACTGTAAGTGTGATGAGCATACAACACACTTTACTAAAAGCTCTAATGCTGTAATTATGCGAACATTAGCACTCCCTACAGCCGTATATAGAATTTGAAAAAAATTAAAGTACTGCGAATCACTTCGTGTAGTAGCTACATATAGTACAGCGTCACCCAGGCACAATACTTCTTCATTCTACTCCCGAATGGGTAGATGTGCAGTATCACATGTGATACAAACCCATAGAACTTACCGCTATTTTCATAAATCCTAGATCGTTTGAAAGCATCACATCTATTCCAATTTGTAAAATAAACAAATGAATAGATAAAAATTAAAGTGGCCCATAAAATATTTACCCTATCAGTCTAAAATGTTTGGACACTGGATTAATAAGACACAGGGAAAGGACAAGATTGTGATTTTAATGCTTCAACTGCTCTTGTGTACAGAGCACAGAACGTTCATACAACCGTTTGAAACTGTCATCCAACTCCTTCTTTTGGATGTGTCCAACTCGCACCTCACACACTCACCGTCGCCGGTGAGGGACGCATTTTGCACTTTGACATTTTGTGGTAGCATCGTATTGATGATAGCAGCTTTCATAATCCATGATATTTTTTTCCAGGAGAAAACTGTCTTCGTCTCTAATTTTCATTAAGTCGCGGCACGCTTTCATTTGACGTTATTTTTCTTGAGGACTTAAGAAGTGCAGGACAAATTCTGAACGTATTTTTTTCTCCTTCAAAACATTTTGGAAAATGTCTCCAACACTTGATTTAGAGATGTTCAGTTGTGACACAACAACGTAGACACACTATGGTACCCATCACGTCCGCCGCTAAGCACTGTCCGCTCACAACTGACTGCTTGGATACGCAACTCTACATTACAGATGATACTTCAAGAGCCACGATAGGTACTGAGCGGGCGATGATTATATGTCAGGAATAAAATCCGTCTCGGAACTTTACGGATGGTCGATGTATGCATGCATGTCTGAAGGTCCCGGCGGGGTCAGGGATTTTCTCTGCCTCGTGATGACTGGGTGTTGTGTGATATCCTTAGGTTAGTTAGGTTTAAGTAGTTCTAAGTTCTAGGGGACTGATGACCATAGATGTTAAGTCCCATAGTGCTCAGAGCCATTTGAACCATGTCTGAAGGACATTTGCAGCCAACTATGCAGACGTGGTCAAATAAATACACTGCACTAGGTACACTGACCGAAAGTTATACACCATACAATTTGCAGGTTTGCTGTTTGTGACGACAAAAAACTATAAACTTATTTCTGAAATTAAATACGAGGGCTATCCACAAAGTACATTACGTTTTGGAATTAAAAAGAAATAAAGTATTGAAATTTTTTTTTATTATATACAGATGAAAACCACACTTAAATACTACTTTTCTACATAGTTACCATTTAAATTAAGGCACTTATCGTAGCGATGGACGATCTTGGAAATTCCTTCGTCGTAAAATTCGGCCGCCTACGACTTCAACCACGTGGTTACCTCTTCTTGAAGCTGTGCGTCGTCATCAAAACGCTGCATAGCCAACCACTTCTTCATTGCTGGGAATAAGTGGAAGTCGCTCGGTGCCAGGTCGGGACTGTACGGCGGATGAGGAAACAACCCCCAAATAAAAGATTCGAGAACTTCACGAGTGGCATTTGCCGTGTGGGCCCGGGCGTTGTCGTGAATCAGCAAGATCTTTGAGCCCAACTTTCCCCTGCGCTTGTTTTGTATTGCTCTTCTGAGGTTGTACAGAGTTTGGCAATACCTTTGAGAGTTTATTGTAGTGCCTCTTTCCAGGAAATCCACAAAAATCACACCTTTTCTGTCCCAAAAGACAGTCGCCATCACCTTCCTTGCCGACATTGTCTGCATGCATTTCTTGGGTTTTTGGCGGGAATTTGTGTGCCCCCACTGAATTGACTGCAATTTTGTCTCGCAGTTCACATGCTTAACCCATGTTTCGTCATCAGTAACGATGCGATCGAGTAATGAGTCGCCATCTTTCTCGTAAGCGTCCAAAAACGTTAACGCTGCAGCCATTAGCTGATTTTTGTGAATCTCTGTCAAGATTTTTGGTATCTATCTTGCACAAAACTTGTGGTAACCAAGCTTTTCGGAAATGATTTCGTGCAACAAACTTCGTGAAATTTGTGGAAAACTGATAGAGAGTTCCGTTATTGTGAAATTACGGTTTTCACGGACCGCGGCATCGACTTTTTCGAGAAGATCGGCAGTCACTATGCTGGGTCTTCCACTTCGCTCTTCGTCGTGAACGTTAGTTCGGCCACTTTTAAATTTTATGACCCATTGACGCACTCCACCTTCAGTGAATATGTTGTCCCCATACACTTCACAAAGCTGCCGATAGATTTGTATCGGTGTACAGTTTTTTGCAGTCAGAAACCTTATTACAGCACGCACTTCACACTTCGCGGCATTTTCAATTAACGCTGACATTTCAAACTGTCACAGTAACTCAACGGAGTACAGCACAAACCTCTCACTAGCACGGCCGGATGCCGACTGAGCGGCGGAATGCCATGACTCCAAGATGGCCGCACTAGCCCCGCCCCTAACGGACACAAACGAAAACGTAATGTGCTTTGTGGATAGCCCTCGTATATCCTTATTACTGGCACAGGATTATAAATTCAAAACAGTTGTTTGAAGAGGCATGTCCTAGCTTCTATGTAGCGATAACATCGTCTCATAAGATCATGCCGCACACTTTCGGACAACCCTCGTCCTTTTCCATCAGTGGGATGGCCAGCGATAGATCTGTCCAGCAGATCCTCTTTAGTCTAATGCATGTTTCCCACATCGCAGTTACAATTATTATCGCAGTTAAAATTAATCTCGTATCAATCTGTTGCTCGTAAGTACGAAACCAGGCGAAGTATACAACTTTAAAAGGTAAGCTAAAAAAAGAAGAAGGTCTGTCACTTTATGTGTTTTGGAACGCTATATACGTAACAATGGGAAATAGATAACGAACGTTAAGGTCATTGCCAGGGAAACGTATCTTTGCATACGCTACGACATGATGAAAGTCGCACGTGACGTAGCTACAAGTTTTGCTGAGAATCAAGCCAAATATTTTCTCTCTGAAGAAATGCTGTAGAAGGTAAGATATTTTTCTTCTTCTATGCAGTGTATTAAGCCCAAGATTGCACTGTAGCTGGTTTTGGCTTTTCGGGAGCTCATTACTAACATTGAGCCCACTGGTAGTCATTTATTTAAGAATGGAATAACGCTATCATTAGTTATTTTATTAGACTTTTATACTGACACAGGATAGCGTGGTTTAACTGCTAAATCAATGAAATTATTCATTTTGTTTGAACAAAGATCATCTGACGATTGTGGTGAAGACTGCTTTAGAATTTGGCTTCTTTTTTTGAAAAGAAAATCCTTTAGTATTTACTTACAACTGTGTATTAACTACTTGTAGAATGGGTTACCCTTCTTCTATGGAGAAGCAAACAGATACCCGCAGTGAGTTGAAAGCATCTGGTTGGAAATGACCTGTCTTAATTATTACTTTGATTAATAATGTGAGGAGAAAAAGATGTGTTTACGTTACAGTTTCTGTTGCTTAACTATTTGTGCCAGAATCTACAAATTTTGAAGTAGAATATTGATTAGGTCGTTAGTGAGCAAGTTTTGTGTAGCTGAAACTATTCAGCAAGATACGTTTGTTTATCATTACCGAATTTCGGTCCACTCGGACAAATACTGAACTCTACCCAGAGTGAAGAACAAATAGTGCATTATTAGCATAGTGATGTGTATGATTTAGGCTACCTCAAGAAAACTGACCGAACATGATTTAGTAAGAATGATGTTATTGCTTATACGCGTTGTCGTGATATTAATCCACGTGTGTAACGGCGCATATAAAACAATAGAGTCAGATGTATGATTTTAGGTATAATCTAGAGAGTTTGTAAGCATCACCGTGTCATTTTTGTTGTCTTCATTTTAGAATGTCTCCCTGTGAACAATTCTTAAAACTAGCAAGATATCATAAACGGACCACTCATTTACGAGTACAAACAAATATCTGTTGTTGTGCCCTACGCAGGCCCTAAACATCTTCATTCTTAAACGTATCTCATCCTGAAATGAAACATTCGTCTGTTGAAATAACAAGTTTTTAGTGCTGTATTTATTGGTAGTGAGAAGATTTGAAGGACATGGAAGTGCAGACGGTAACTAAAGACACATGGAAGATTCGTTCCTAACCGCAACTCCTCGTTTTCAATATTTATCCGAGGATATCACGTTCTGCACAATATGCGCAAAAAATTTGTTGTTCAGCTAGCGGGTTTTAGTTACACCTTTAATGTTGACAACGTGAACGATTCTAATTAACTGCGATAATAACACTATGCAGATGACAGCTAGTTCAAAAAATGGTTCAAATGGCTCTGAGCACTATGGGACTTAACATCTATGGTCATCAGTCCCTTAGAACTTAGAACTACTTAAACCTAACTAACCTAAGGACATCACACAACACCCAGTCATCACGAGGCAGAGAAAATCCCTGACCCCGCCGGGAATCGAACCGGGGAACCCGGGAGACAGCTAGTTACCAACATTTCTACAGGCGATCCATATTAGGCAACGTTGGAACCAGATTACTTTGAAACAGTGACACTTCCTAGCCTTTTCAGTCAATCCCCGATACATCTCTGTGTACTGTTAGAACGCAGAGGAACCGAGCCTATAAATATTGACTATAATAAGACAGTCAGGAAGCCAAGTTTTCTCCCAACAGTCAGGGACTAATAATGTTTGAGTTGAACAATATTTAAGTCCTCATACAGTCTCGTGAATTGCGTTTTCCAGTATTTTATCCAATTTGGTTACAGAACACCGTAGCTGTTTACGTAAATTGCGCTTTAGGAAATACTACAACCAGCCACAAGTTTTTACGTCATTTTCTTGCACCAACCTAAAATCTGCAGCACGCGGAACAATTTACTTTATAAATACCAGACCGTATACCTCAATTTTTAAAAGGTCTCATTTTGTTGTTTGTGGACTAACTAATTTTGACATTTTTGGGGGAGAACATGTTTGCAATCTACATGACGTTTTCCCAATGAATGGTATGCACAAATATTTAAGAGAGTTTTGAGGAGGTATTCGCGCGTATGCTTTGGTCTTAGAGCTATCTTTCTTACTGCATTTATTTTAAATTCTATTGTGAAGTTTATTGTTGTTGTCAGAGCTGTAATCATTATTGTAGTCTTTAAGCTTCACTGCTTTTGCTTCTGGTAGCTTATTTTCAGTATCCAAAGGGTTTTTTTTCCATTCTGTTGGGCAGTGCCCTGTAATGTACCATATTGTGTTGCTTGGGGTGACATGATGAGCCGTTGATTGTGACATCTGCTGTTTTTGGTTTTCTGTACATTTTAAATTTATGTTTACTATTTATTTACTAATTTTTAGATCCAAGAAATGTATGCCACTATCAGTTTCATGCTCAACAGTAAATTTTATGTTTTGATGGAGTTTGTTAAGCTATTTTAAAAACTGATCAACTTCTTCTACTGCTCCATCAGATAAGTGTGTCATCCACATAGCGTTTGTAATATAAGAAGTTTTAGTTATTGTCACATTGATACTGAAAAGGTATGTTTGTAAATGATTTATGTAAATGTTGGCTAGTATCCTCCTAGGTACCGGCATCTTCCTAAGCATAAAATTTGTTATGAAAGTTGAAGTAATAAAGTGATAGCACTAATGTTGGAGAAGTTCAACAAGCTCATAAATTTCAGGTAAAATGATGTTTTTATATCCAAGCTATTTATTTTGAAATACTGAGGTTGTTTCTTTTAATAGTATATTGGTTAAAAATTAACTGTATCAAAGGAGTGAATCTGGCTCTGTTTGGTATGGAAATGTCTCCGATGTTTTCTGAAAGCTCAAAGCTATTGTTTACACAAAAGTTATCTTCAAACATTAAGACTTTGCTGAGGATCTCAAAAATTTTTTTAAATTATTTTTTCGACAGCGCTCTTTTGCAAGTTCATAGTCGGACGTACAGGAAAATGTTTTTGTGAATTTTCTGTTTGTGATCGAATTTTTATGACTGAAGGGTTCAGTATTGTGCATTCGGGTTTTACAATTGTTATTAGGAGGAAGTTGCAATCTTTGAGGCCTTTTTTAAGCTTAGCCTGTAATCTTAGGTTTGGATCAGTATTAATTTGTCTCTTTATTGTTGTTTTTGAAAAAAGCCTAGTATCATATTTATGTAATCCTCTTCATATATTATTAGCACAGAGCTTCTGTTTGCCTGCTGTAACTACAAGTGCTTTATTCCGCTTCAATTTCTTATCTTTTTTTTCGAGATCATTTTGCTCTTTCGAAAATTTGCATTGTTACTTTTTGTGTCTATGTGTTTCAGGATTAATCTGTTTACTTTACTACCTATTGCAGTTTCATCGTAGTTTTTTAATTTAGCTATATCATATACAATTTTGGTTTTAACAACGACCTGTTTTATTTTTATTTGTTTCCAGAAACAATATTATACACACATCAAAACCAGTTTTGCATTACCCCAGAACTCCTGCATATAGATGTTGACTGTGGATATTGTATCCCAGACACAGTCCCTTTGACTGTTCAGAGACGTCACTAAAACCGCCCAAAGGTCTAAACAACCATACATGAGCCGCGCATGGGGTCAGACAGCCGATCAGTTCCAGTGATTCCACTAGGAAGGAGGTAAGCGGCTCGTGTTGCCTGTAGTTCAACCACGCCTAGAGGGTCAACTGCGGTTCGATCGCGTCCTCATTGTGCCAGGAAGGGCTCTCAACAAGAGATGTGTCTAGGCCTCTCGGAGTGAACCAAAGTGATGTTGTTCGGACATCGAGGAGATACCGAGAGACAGGAACTGTCGATGACATGCCTCGCTCAGGCCGCCCATGTGCTGTTACTGCAGTGGATGACCGCTACCTACGGATTATGGCTAGGAGGAACCCTGGCTGTATCGCCACCGTGTTGAATAATACTTTTCGTGCAGCCACAGGACGTCGTGTTACGACTCACACTGTGCGCAATAGGCTGCATGATGCGCAACATCACTCCCAACGTTCATGGCGAGATCCATCTTTGGAACCACGACACGATACAGCACGGTACAGATGAGCCCAACAACATGTCGAATGGACCTCTCAGGACTGGCATCATGAGTGTCGCATATAACCTCAACCAGACAATCGTCGTAGACGTTTTTGGAGGCATCCCGGTCAGACTTAACGCCTTAGACACACTGTCCAGCGAGTGAAGCAAGGTGGAGGTTCCCTCATGGTTTGGGGTGGAATTATGTGGGGCCGACATACACCACTGGTGGTCATGGAAGGTGCCGTAATGGCTGTATGATACGTGAATGTCATCCTCCGACCGATAGTGCAACCATATCAGCAGCATATTAGCGAGGCATTCGTCTTCATGGACGATAATTCGCACATCTTGTGAATGACTTCCTTGAGGATAATGACATCACTCGACTACAAAGGGCAGCCTGTTCTCCAGGCATGAACCCTATCAAACTTGCCTGAGATTGGTTGAAAAGGGCTGTTTATGGACAACGTGACCCACCAACCACTCTGAGGGATCTACGCCGAAGCGCCGTTGAGGAGTGGGACATTGTGAATCAACAGTGCCTTGGTGAACTTGTGCATAGTATGCCACGACGAATACAGGCATGCATTAATGCAAGAGGACATGTTACTGGGTATTAGAGGTACCAGTGTGTACAGCAATCTGGACCAACACCTTTGAAGGTCTCGCTGTATGGTGCTACAATACGCAATGTGTAGTTTTCATGAACAATAAAAGAGAGGAAATGATGTTTATGTTGATCTCTATTCCATTTTTCTGTACAGGTTCCGGAACTCTCGGAACTGATGTGATGCAAAACGTTGTTTTGTGTGTATTTTAGACTCTTGCTTAGCAGGTTTTATTCAGAGTTAGTGTATCTAACACTTGTGCAATTGATAATTCTGTCAAAGAAGCAACATTCACCAGATGTTAGGTTTTTGTACGTTTTATAACCTGAAATTAGGGCTGTAAATTTCCACTTATGCGTTTGTGATATGATATGCTCTTCTGTCTTGATCAAAGATCCAATTTCGTCTACAATAAATATCAAATGCAGGGAAAACAGCAAGTCAGTTAGTTCTAAATGAAATACATACATCCACCTGTTCAGAAGCTCTTTCCCTTTGTGCTGAGACCTTATATCAAAACGTAACCAATACAGTTCGGACTTTACCTTTAGAGTTGTGCAGCTCCTCTCTTGCTATTGATGATCACTTTAATATATTTTGGAATCGCTATTTCTGCTAGACACGTTAGGTTAAACGTAACAGCAAATTTTCCTATAATTAGCTGAAGCTTGCGCTTTCCGAAGTCATGCAGAGTTATTTTTACTTGGAGGGGTAATAACACCATTAGTTGATACATTTTGGTTAGAAAACACCGTAGCTCTTTTCGTCATGAGCACTTATCTTTACTTTGTGGGAAATAACAACATTATTTTATACATTTTGTTTAGAAAACATCGTAGCTCTTTCCGTAAATTACGCTGTAGGAAGCACAGAGATAAGAATTTAAGAAAACTTAGTGATATTACTTTTTGCCGAAAAGGATCACAGGTGAATGTTTTTCAGTAATTATAAATATGCAGCCACATTCACAATAAGCCTCACTATATACCGAATGATCTATTAGAATTAAAGAACCAAATGTACCTCCCAAATTTCATAAAATTCCTATAATCTGAAATGAAAGAGGTAATAATTAATTGACAGATAGAAAAGTTTTCATTGGCCATTACCAGTATCTTTCACACCTAGATAAGTAAATTCATCGATTTCTTCAGTGGACATTCCAACATCTTTCATACCTAAATAATTAAATGTGTAACCTATAAAATTATCTGTAGTATGAAGAAGTATCTTCGCAATAACTCCAGAAGCGTGACATATCAGCACACATATCACGTTCTTTAGCACATCAAATCGCCAGTTGCTGTGAACAAACGTATCCGCCACCTTGTATTTAGTTCAGTTCATTGTTCAGCGTGGATTGTCGAAGAAAATCAAACCACTGTCTTGTAATATGTAAAGGAGGTCTTTTCAGTAAGTAAGTACAATGCATAGAGCATATATGAAACTATGTAATCACAGTAACTCTGTTATATTTTAGGACACAAAATGTAAATCTTGCAACGAAGTCAACGCTACTGTCCGACAGAGGAGTCAAGCCCGAAACTAGTAGCGGTACAATAAAATCACTTGTGGTTGGTTGCAGTATTTCCTACAGTGTAACTAAGTTTTCCATTGTTTACCTAACTCAGTTCATGTTATCTCTGCGATGGTTTTAAATAAACGACAGCCTATATGGTGCTCCTTATTTTCCTAAATGCTAACTACTGTATGCTGCCTACTCTTCAAATACCGAGTGTCCAGGTTGCGTGTTTTGTCGGATCGCTAGACAAAAATTCAAGCAAATCATATAAATGTAGTTTATTACGAAAGGAAATGATTGCAATACTTAACTTTGTGTTAACCAGGTGTGTCGCAGACAGAGGGCGACGGACAGTATACAAAATCTGCTCAGTGTAGACATGCTACATAGCAGAAGCGAAATGGCTCGTCTTGATGCTACTCTTGAACTCGCTGCTGAAGAACTGGAAGAACTGGGTCCACGGTCAGGCGGCGCGGTGCTTACGGCCTCGTCGTGTAGAGGGCACTGCTGTCGCGTTGTCGTCCTGGAGAGGGGTCGGTCCGCGTGCAATTGGCTGACGGCGTCTCACAGCCCTCTCTGCTCTAGCGTTCCCGCCTGGTGTGACGGTGCTTGACTTTATGCCGGAACACTAACATTACCGTATTTTTGCGAAACGGTCCTCTGACTGTTTTCCTTATGCTGTACCTATTCTTTCATGATCTTAAGTGAATTCACCGTCATGGATTTGCTACAAAGGAAATGCCAACTATTGGCTAGCCACAGTAGGAGAATATTTATTCCAAGATTGAATATTTTAACTTTTTTAGAATGGAATAACTGTGTTATATTTACCTGGGACTGAGTCTGACTGGTAGTATACTCCATAAGACAAGAGGAAATGGTTTCGCTTCGAGTTAGGACCATGCTGTATGCTGTATGATGGAAGGGAATGACATCGACAGCTACTATGTGGGTCCAGCGAAGATCCCTACAATCGTCTGGATAGTGCCACTCAGGGCGCAGTGAGGAGAATCTCTTTACACTCGACAGCACCAAGAAAACATAATTCAGACTGGCATACTACTTCGCTGGGTGCTGACAGCTCAGTCAGGCTGGTTCTGTGTGGATCCCACCAGCCGAGGCAGCAATGCTTCCACTCTGCAGAACAGCTGCGTAGCAATGAATGGCTTCCTAGACAGCCGTTGCGTCACTGCCGTTCGGTGGTCCCCTGTGTCATAGCTGGCGCCACTAGCGCTGGCGCCGGATGGCGATGAATAGCAGCTCTGTGAGCTGATCTCAGAAGCGCTCTAGTTAACGTCGAAGTTGCGAGCACGGGAGACTCGCCCTGCAGCTCAACCAGCAGTACTCGTTGTCGTGCAGAGTTCGACGAACTGCCGCCAGTTACGCGCAGATGGTCGGCAGCGTTAGTGTCGGACACATGAACATGGTGAGCAGAACAGTGACTCCCCCTCACGACGATGGATGGCGAATAGCTTCTTGGCCCCACTGGTCGAGCTTCCAGTAGGCCAGAAGGATGACTGTGCTCTCTGCAAGCCGTCAGTGAAGACCCGGATCTTGGCTCAGCAGCGGCAGTGGAAGACTAATGGCGCCATGGATAGTGATAACCGACTAGAGGGTAAACCGTCATGCCTTCCCTTCTCCACAGGACAGCTGCAGCTGAAATCTCTGATTAAGAAAGGTGTAGTATTTATGGTGTCACTTCCCATGGGCTCTGTTGTGGTGGGATAGCAACGACATCATGTATACTAGAGTATCCATTTGGTCAGCTTTCCTATAGTTCAATTCTTTTATCTTGGCGGCTCGCGCATGCCCGCCCAGACGCGGGAGATTGCTGCGTTGCCAGTTGCACACGACGCACACGCCAAGAGCAGCAGCGCCATAGTATAGCATAGTTCACAAGCTTACGTTCAGGGGGGAGCGCGCAGTTCATGAAGTAAAGCCGCCACGGCTGCGTTAACCCTTTCGCTGCTATAAAGACGTGCTCCCTGCATTCCTCGATTTTGTCACTGCACTGCTCGCCTGTCAAACACTTGGTGTTCCGACTGCTTTGACACTCTTATCATTCGCGCCCGGTGTAAATAAAAGTTTTATTACAGTCGCGAAAGACAGAATATTTCTCAATATTACATATGACACCTATGTGGTACTTAAATTAAATGAGATATTGTTATACAGTAAATTTTATATGAAATTTAGGTATCTTGTCCACATTTCATTCTCAACATTGTGGCAAGTAAAATCGACCATACAGAAAGTATACGCTATGGACTTTCACCTCTGCAAACTCTTCAAAATTTGGTGCAATGGTTTACTACAATAACTGCGTTGAACATCGAAACCAAATTAAGTCATTTATGTGGGGGAGGTATCAGTCAAGAAGATGTGTAAAAATCAAATTTTATGGCCAAATAGTTTTTGTGAAATCGAATGATAAGTGTGTCAAAGCAGTCAGAACACCATGCGTCTGCACAGGCGAGCTGTGCAGTGATGACAAAATCGCGCACAGCGCGGAATGCGGGGCGCACGTGTCTGCAGCAGCGAAAGGGTTAATGAAGAGACAAAGCACTAGAAATTTCAAAAAATTGCAGTCAAACGAATAAAATTCGTTAAGTAAAACACTTCGACATTGTTTTTAAATAAAGAAAATATTAAGCTTCGCACAAGGTTTGAACTCTTAACCTTTCACTTTATAGCCCAAGACCTTATCCGTTACGCTAACGCAGCTCTTTGGCAACATAACTCCATGAGGACTCTAACACATCACGCAAAATACTGACAAACACTGTTGGCATGACTATGAATTACTCATGCTTTGTCGAAGTACAATAGGAAATAAACAATTACCACTGTTCTTTATTGCGAAAAACGGTTCGTGAGATTAATACAAACACCTTTCCTTGCTATTGCCTGAATTATGAGGCTTACTACTTGTTTGGTTTAATAAATTAATAGAATATGAAGCAATTGGTATAAAGAATGCTTTTCCCAAACTTTCTATAAAAGAAAGTCTGCTATCAAGACATTGCTTTTGTTCTATTACTTTATTTATGACTGAACGTTTATAAAACTGAAGACACTCATCCGTGCTCTGCACTGCAGTCGAGATCTGGCAACGTCGTTCTCTGTTCATTGGCTGACTGTGTTTTGTGACGTCAGAAGCGCAGAACGCACCTAAACTTGGCCGCCAACATAAATGACGCGCACTTTAGTGGCATCAGACTTTCGTAACTTCGCCTTTCAAACGCTCGTTTTCGCTGCGTCGGTGGCTGAATGCTTACTGTTGTATTGTATCTTAACCTTCCTGTGACGCACTCCTCTGAAACGAGTATAACGGCATCCAGCTGTTGCTAATATGTCATTGCGCTTTGTTCATAGACGTGGGAGCTCGCTTTGTCTCGCGTCTCTCAGCCTTCTCCGCGTTCTCCTCCACACGCTCAACATTTACCGCTAGCTGGCTGGCATTCTGTCGGCCATTGACACAAGCGACTCAGTTTCTCGCGACGACAGAAAAGAAATTTAACAAATTTTCAGTGTTTGTCTAGGACACTATTCTGGAGCCGAAACACTCCCTCTCCCTTCAAAAAAATCTTTATTTCCATAACAATCTCATTATACACATTTTATACTAATATTTATATAGTGTTCAATTTAACTATCGTTCCTTACTCATGGAGCTGAGTCACAAGATTTCTTGGATTAACCCTTACTTTTACAGCATTACATTCTATGTTCAACACATAAAGTTAATTATCGTGATTTTTATCACAACTGTCTGTTACTCACTAATACAAAGTTTCCATTTAATTACAAGTTTATCTAACGGATTACACGTAATATCTTAGTATTTGTTAGCTTTATTTAAAAACCAGTTAATGGTTACTTTGGGCATCGGTAAATCTGTGTGATGTTCTAGCTTTCATTTGAAACGGAAGTAGATTAAACAAATCGCCATCAGAAACACTACAGCACTGGAAGATGTCACGTTTGTAGTTGTGTTACTGTGACGTTGCTATCCCGAAATTCTGTACGTGCTGGAGCATTTGCTCCACTGGGATGGCTGAGTTTAATGTTGTGCATGTCAGGAAGTGGGGTCTAAGAAAGAACAAGTGTTAATTTTTCAACTCCGGTCGGCAAACTGCCTCCCGTTTATTGAGAAAACATTTACTGATTGACCTAGCCGGGATATATTATGTGAGTTTAGCGGTCCTAAGGTGCAAACAGATTGAGCCGGGGCTCGAAAAGTGCACGGGGGCAACCGGCCAATGCGTCTGATCTAGTCGGGGGCCTGTTAGTGAAAGAGAGCGATCCACACGACTCGTTCGATCTCCTGGACCTTTCTGATTGGCTGCTGTAGGAGCTCTGCCTAGGCAAGCGACGCTTCCCTAAGCGTCAGCCCGTCAGCAGAAAGGTTGTTTGTTCGTCGAGCACGTGAACAAGCCGTGGGATAGCGACACATACTGGAAAAATCTGATGTGTCGCCAATCCAGGGCCCGTGCACGGCTTTGTGAAGATCCATTGCCATCCATAGATCACGCATTTAAAAAAAAATTGCCTTTTCTTTTATTGAAAATAAAGGACTCCCGTACTCAGTCTGTCAGCACCAGTACAGCGTATTGTTTAGGAAGTTTAAGTTTTGGGTAGGCAGTACCTACAGCGGAATCTCGGGCCAGTAAAACATAGCTTGTGTCCAGTTGAGTGCTGTACAAGTGACTGTAGTTGGTAGGCGAAATACCATGCTTACTATGTCAAAAGTTAGAATTTCAGTGTACGGCAAATCCATTCTAGAATGGCGTTAGGTTTCCTGTGTTCGTTACAACTTACCATTACTGTCTACCCAAAGTGGGTAACTTTTCCCTGGAAATGAGGACGCGGCTTTAACACTTGTCTTCGACATTCACTCTCTTCAGCTTGTCCCTGGAATAGCTGTATCTCGTATGTCTTTACGTGGTTATACAATCCTACTAGGACAGACTGTAATACTTTACTTCTATGTACCTGTAGCCATTTCCTTGCAGTTTCCCACTTCACTGGATATGCATTAGTGCAAAGCACTGATACATTGCGTTCACGCCCGCTACAGCGAATCGAATTAACACACGTAACCTGCACCGCCACTGCTCATTTCAACGGTGAACACGCGATAGAATAGTGCCAAATTTCCTTCGGTTGATTCCACAACGTGCCGCAACTCTGTTGCGAAATCTTTGGGCACTTTGCGTAGTCTGGTTAAGATCCGTTTCTGTGCCAACAGTGTACAACAGAGCTGTCCGTGCATGGTGTGGTGTGCCGCCTCTTGTAACGTATTCAATCCCATCCTTGCGTCATTCAGCACCAAGGATGATGGCGAGAAGGGGGTACTTTATGCCCACCTTTTGAAATATCCAGTCAGTTACTTTATATTTTAAAATTTGAAAAAAAATTGTTGTTTTTAATGAAGTCTTCTACCAAATCCCATATATGTTTAGAATTTTTCTTTTAAACTTAACCCGGAAATGTAAGTCTCAGTAGTAGACGTCACTTTTTCAATTAATGTCGTATTCAGCATTTCTAGCTTCAGCGCCTTACTTACTGATCAATATCTCTTTAAAAAGTAAATTCAGGGTAAAAGTGAATAAAAATCAATGAAATTTGTATTTAAAAACTTTTTGCGGTCGTCATAAATTCAGTAGTACAAAATGGTTCAAATGGCTCTGAGCACTATGGGACTTAACTTCTGAGGTCATCAGTCCGCTATAACTAAGAACTACTTAAACCTAACTAACCTAAGGTCATCACACACATCCATGTCCGAGGCAGGATTTGAACCTGCGACCGTAGCGGTCGAGCGGTTCCAGACTGTAGCGCCTAGAACCGCTCGGCCACCCACGACCGGCTCAGTAGTACACATTATTGACAGTCCGTTGATGTTGCTAAGAGTGAGCTCAAACTATTTTCAGGTTATGGATCCTACTAACACATCAGAGCCTTTTTAAAAAGTATATTGTCGGTATAATTCAACAGCAGTTCAGGAATATTTATTAAATATTTTTTGTGATGGGCATTAAGCACTCCCGCCCCCCGCCCTTGGCAATCAGCGTTAAGGAAGATGCCTTGGAGTTGCTAGGGTGAACGCATGCAGTAACCTCGCCACAGCAATTCTTACATCTTACGCGTTGTGTCGCTTTTGCACTGCTTCTGAGTCGTTGGTTAAAGACCGTGCGGTATCTAGCGTACTTTGCGCTAGCTTGGCAATTAATTTTTGCCCTTTCCTGTTAAGCAGTAGATGCTGCTTCAAGTTTGGCAATTCGGTTGTGTGCCATTCTTGTGTTGAGTTTGTGGCATCCGCTACTTCTTGTATCTGCTCTGTCATGTTTTCAAAATTCTGGATATCATCGTTGTCAGCCGTGTCAGTAGCTTCCCACCAGCATCTAATCAACTCTTCTTCCTACGTAGCAGGATTTTTCGTATCAGGTCCATCACTCTCTTCAGCTATTGTCTTAGCTTTCTGTGCAAGAACTGTACACCTTGGTGCTCACCTTGTACTTCACCTTCTACTCCCTGCTTCTGAGCCTCTTGATGCAATTTAGACTTTTCATTCCCAACATCCCGTGGATTGACAGACAATCTTGTACCCACCAATGGTTTGCCAGTAGGATGTCTGGTTGCCTGGATAACAATAAGTCGGACTCCAGAGGGTGAGTCTGTAATGCAGTTGTAACTCTGCATCTGGTGAGGTGCACGTTCAGCGGGATAACATTTTTCTAGTTGTTCCATTCCTGTACGCCAACTAGGAGAAAGGAACTTTTTGTTAGCTCACCTCCCTCCTTGTAAGGGTGAGGACTCTCGGTAAAAACTTCAGCAACGTCACATACAAAAGCAAAATTGAATCCATCCCTTCACATAAATTACCACAAAGAATGAAACAAATACCTCAAAACAAACAAACAAACATTTATCCGACTGGGAGACATGACGATCAATTCGTATTTCGCCGAACACGGTCGCCTTCTGTCAGATTCGCAACCTCACCCATTCTTGCACTTCGTCGTCCGACTGAAACACATATCCGTGCATGTCTCTTCAGGTCACCAAAGGTGTGACAATCACATGGTGAAAAATCCGGACTGTACGGAGGATGTTGTAGTGTTTCTTAACAAAATCGCTGAAGCATAGCCTTCATCCGATAAGCAGCGTGGAGGCTGGCATTATTGTGCAACAGGATAATTCCGTACGACAGCATACCGCGTCGCAGTTTACGCAACGTGTTTTTATAGTACTGAACATTGATTGTGGTTCCAACTCGTGGAACTCAACGAGCAGAGGTCTCCTGTAGCAGAAGAAGAAGGTCGTCATGACCTTGCTGCAACTTGTGTGAAAGCTTTGGATTTCTTTGGAAGGGGAAATGTGGGACGTTCCCACTGTTGGCTTTGCTGTTTACCGCAGGCTGTTGAACGCTCTCGGGCGGAATCGTCCTGTTGCAGGATAACACCCGCCCCCACACTGCTAGTTGGACGTTGGCTGCACTTTAGCGATTTGGCTGCGAAACACTGCAACCTCTTCCGTAGAGCCCGGCTCTTCCACCGTGTGATTGTCACGTCTTTGACGAGCTGGAGAACGACGTGTGTGGACGTTGTTTTCAATCAGACGAGGAAGTGCAATAGCGGGTGCGGTAGTGGATCGGCCGTTTCGTCACCCGGTGAGATAAATGTTTTAACGTGTGTGGTGATTACATTTGAATGGAACAAATCTGTGGTCTCGTTGTGGTTGGGGTTCGATTTTTATTTGATTCCCCCTCATATAAAAAGAACAAAAACTGTTGCAGTACTCTCCAATAACCTAGATAAAAACATACATAGTAAAATATAATCAAACTGTAATCTCAAAGCCTATCTATCAAAGTGGCCGAATTATAATACACATTTCTAGTATAAGTTAAGCCAATGGTACGTTGGTATTGGCCTGAAAACGTTAATTATTGGTGTAAAAATGTGCAACTAACGCTGACGTAAGAGAGATTGATAGCCCGCGGTAAGGAAATAGAACTGAATGTAAAAATCACGGGTGATCTAAAGAAAGAACGTCTGTGTTCCGTCCAAAAAGTTAAACAAAAGGCACGAGTCTAAACATCACACGAGGCGTGTCTTCCAACAGCGTTTCCCGTACAATTTGGCAGTGAGACAGCATCTATCCGGGCGTGCACCGAAGGTCATTGCATTCCTTTTCTTGTCTAGCTATAAAATGAATCTTTTTACGACTTAGCAATACTGCGCCTACTTGAGCTTGTTACTCTATATTTTTCAGTTGGCGTGGAAAGAAAAAACAAAATGTTTGAAAATTAATGCGAAAAAGAGTGAGAGTTATTGGTTTATCGCTTCAAAACTCTTTCGCGATACGAAGATTCGAAGGATGATTAGCACAATTTATTCCGCATAATAATCTTTATTATTTTCTCAGACATTCCCGAGGACAAAAAAATGCCATGAGATGCACTAAATGTCGGCGAATAATGTACAATTTTAGCCATATTTTTAATGGATGTAATTCAAAAAATAAAGTGTCATAGACAATACAGACGCCTATTCGACAAAGCTGACGTTGTTTGTTCTAACATGCCACTACTGTTGACAAAAATTTCGTACGTACTGTGCAACGACTTCTCTTTAGAGGTCCGATATTAAGACATCTGTGGACATCTACTTCTCTGTATAAAGCGAAATACTATTTTAAGTAGAAAGAATGAAATTTTTACTATACTATAATGTGTGGGCTGATTTGTAACCTTCTGGCAGACTGAAACTTTGTGCCGGACCAGGATTCCAACTCGGAAACTTTGCATTTCGAGGGCAAAGATAAAGGCCCAAAGTTCAAGTTTTAACATGACAGGAAGTTTCCTTGGCATCAGGAATGATGCTTTGCCAACCATACAGCAATCAATTTCCCTCATCGACATTTCAAGTCTCGAGTTTTCACGAAGAGAATCCGCACTCCCGGATATCACGTATGGTCTACTTTAATAACAGACATACATGTGTAGTGTGATAGATCATGACTTTCGAGAATAATGGTGTAAATGCTTGTAAATTTCGAGTAAGATATACAGTTAAGATCAAAGCCCAGAATATTTTGTTATCATTTGCCGGATGAATCATTACAATCATCTAAAACAGCTATTGAAGCTACTAAGAAACAAATGAAGCACGTCAGGCACCTGGGTTCTGTGAGTTGGGTAGCGTGTGCTGGGCAATGCGGTTACCGCGTGCGGTTAGCCACTTGCAAACCAGACACACCGCAGATTCTCGCAACTCGCAGACCTGAAAGCAGGAGCAGGTGAGTTATCATGTGCAGCAAGGACACCAGACGGTTCTCCCAGGGGATGGCTACCTCTGAGTGTGCGCCATGTACAGTCTCGGCAATTCAGAAAACAGGGATAATTAGTGTAATACACTGATAATTAAAAATAACCTTCCTTGTCCTTCAGTTTTTTTTCTTTCTTCAGTTAGTAAATATTTGCCTGTTACGTCCTATTGTTCAGCGTCCGTATTGTTTGTGGTTACTTTCTATTTTAGCCCTCCACCTTTTCTTGAACTGCCTGCTCATTCGTCCATACTGGTCGATAATTCATTACTGTTTAAGTATTCTAGTGTTTTATTCTTGTGACTTGATCTCTCCATCTATTCATAATATCCTTCACCTGATCGTTTACTCTGTTAAGTCCCGGTTCTTGTCTGGATGTTGTAACAAAATGTCTATAGACAGCTGCTCTTTTTGAAAACCTCATTTTCCCATTTTGTGCTCTTCATTCATTTCCAGTTGTTATTGTCCAGCTTTCACTGTCGAAAAGTGCAGATAGCATTGCCATTGCACAGTAGAACTTTATTATAATAGAGTTACCTGACTCACCTTTTTTTCAGTACGCTACACATGCTTCAACTAATATATGTATGTAAGTACGTATGTATTGAACCGGAGACCTAGAAACGACGGAGAGGCTTCGTCCTGCAGTAGCCCTCAGTGGTTCACAACCACACAACGGGCGACAGCAGTCCACCCACCCCACCGCCGCCCCACTCCAAACCCAGGGTTATTGTGTGGTTCGACCCCCAGTGGACCCCCCGGGAACGTCTCGTACCAGACGGGTATAACCCCAAATGTTTGCGTGGTAGAGTAATTATGAAGTACACGTACTTGGAAACGGTGTTTGCGCAGTAATCGCCGGCACAGTGTAGCTGAGGTGGAATAAGGGGAACCAGCCCGCATTCGCCGAGGCAGATGGAAAACCGCCTTAAAAACCATCCACAGGCTGGCCGGCACACCGGACCACGACACTAATCCGCCGGGCGGATTCATGCCGGGCACCGCACGCGTTCCCGCTCGGGAAGCATCACGTTAGACCGCTCGGCTAGCTGGGTATAATATAATTGAATTAATCCTTTTTTTTTGAGATATCTTCTGCGTTTGTGGCGGCCATGGTATTTTCCTTAGAGTCAATTCATTCTCTCTGTTTTCTGGTGTCGTATTACAGTCTTACTAGGGATAACATCTTGACCTTTAGCACCCGAAAATTTTTGGTCAACATTGTTATGTTATTGATCTGGTCAACATTGTTTGAACGGTAAAGGCTTTTTTGAAAGTTCGCTCTCAGCTATAAGAAGTTGGTTATCAAAAAAGATTGTTGTCATTAGATAATTTCGTTCTTTAAAGTTATGAGAGTGAGGCTCTATTTCTTTAACCACTGTATCAGCATATCATCAGCATAGAATTAAAAAGTATCGGAGAAAGTTTACAACCTTGTTCTAGGCGTAATTTGTTGTTACGTAGACATCCCCGCAATGGGAATTTGTTAGTCTACTCTTACTAAATAGTGTGGTATGCCTCCCCTATCTGATATTTCCCACTTCGTTCTTCTGTCTACTGAGTGGAAGTCTTTCACTTAGTCAATAATTAAAAGATGTGTTCCCGCGTTGAGTTCCACACTCTTTTCGCTTATTTATCTCATGACAAATCTGAAAAGAGACCTGTCATTTCTGAAACATTTTGCTCCTCTGACAATTTACTTTCTAAAATTACTGCGAGTCTTTGTGTTACTATCTTCTCATTTCCTAAATTGTGCATTTTCTTTGTGCATGGGTTTTTTTGTGACATACATATTTTATGACCAGCAATGAATTAGAAGTGCTGACGTTTGTAATAATGACATGCTGATGGTTTTGTAAAAGCGTTAAACAGTTTAATATTACTATAATATACTTTGCATAGGGGCTTAATTAAATATAATGCAAATATTTATTTTAATTTTAGTCGCTGTATGTCCGGCTACGAAGTCTCGTAACCGGTTGGCCCTGACTAGTATTAGTACGCAATCTGACTGCATAGAATAACAACAAAGAATGAAAGGAAATTTCCATTACCACAATTAATTAATTAAGTCCCCAGCAACTATAAAAGCTACGAAACAAAAACTACAGAACAACAAAGCACAAGTGTAACTGTTCTGTGGGTGGAAGTGTGATTCAACGTACACATCTGGCAGGGTTCTTCCTCAATAAGACAAGATATTTTAAATATCATTTACACTGAATTAATTAAAAAAAACTGAAATACTATAATTGCACATAGACACCCGAATTACAGTCTAATACATGAACACAAGCCAGATGCTTTGTTGACTGAACCTGTGACCAAGAGGCATTGTTAGTTAGGAAATTTAAAAAAAAATAAAAAAATGTTTTTTACCTTCATATATATTGACTAAAAATACACTCTGATCATTACAACATCTCCATTCGAACAACATCTGCTGTCTAGCCCATCAAAACAACTGCACACGACATGGCCTCAAACAGTACAGCTATCAACATCCTCTCAGCAAAGCACTAACTACCACAACTTCTGAACAAGCACTGCCACTGGAGGCGGTGGAATAAAACTCTTTGGCGCAATATCTGCCACTGTGACTCAGTGTAGCCACATTTCATATGCCCCTCCTCCACGGACTAGAATTTGATGGTATTTTTGTCAGCCTTGGTGGTGAAAATACCACCAAATTCGTCAAGAAAAATACAGACAAAAATAAAAGATAATATTAATAAGTAAATATCACATAACTAAATAAATTTTGGTTTTGCACTGACCCTTCAATAACCTAATATATAAAATACAGTAGGGAATACAAATGCTTTCATACATGTGATTTTACAGCATAGTTTACACAAGTATCATTCAATCAATGGCACCAGCAATGACGAATAGGTGTAGGTAAGAGTCTCATAACATTTCATAAACAGTAAATACACAAAAAAATCAGTTTATACAAATACTCACATAAAATCTTTTCAATAGTTCAATAAACAGGTAGCACTTCTCAGAGTAGTTGACAGTTCCAACAGTAGCACCTAGCAATGGTCAACAGGTGCAAATAGCAGTCTCATAACATTTCATTAGCAGTAATTAAACAGCTCCAACAGTGGCACTCAGCAATGTTGAGCAGGTGCAGACAGCAACAAGTGACATTATGTCAGTAGAAGCAGTCCCATCAGTGGCACCCAGCCATGTTGAACAGGTGCAGACAGCAACAAGTGACATTATTTCAGTAGAAGCAGTTCCAACAGTGGCACCCAGCAATGTTGAACAGGTGCAGACACCAACAAGTGACATTATGTCAGTAGAAGCAGTTCCATCAGTGTCACCCAGAAATGTTGAGCAGGTGCAGACACCAACAAGTGACATCATTTCAATAGAAGCAGTTCCATCAGTGGCACCCTGCAATGTTGAGCAGGTGCAGACACCAACAAGTGACATTATTTCAGTAGAAGCATTTCCATCAGTGGCACCCAGCAATGTTTAACAGGTGCAGGTAACAGTCCATAATATTCACTATCACTAATTAGACAGTTCATTAGAGTTAATCAGCAGAAATTAAACACTTCCAAGTGGCACCCATCATTTTGAACAAGTGCAGGTAACAGTCCATAATATTCACTATCACTAATCAGACAGTTCATCAGAGTTTATCAGCAGAAATTAAACATTTCTAAGTGGCACCCATTAATATTGAACAGGTGCAGGCATGAACAACAGATTGGATGCACACACAATTACTTTTACAAAATCATAATTAATGCTCTTACACTAAACATACAAATTGTAATAAACACACAAATGATATCAAATAATTGTCATATTAACTATTACAATACACAAATAACAGTAAACCTATAATATTTATGGGTGTCAGTGCAAGCCACAACAAACAAGTAAAATAATATTTAGGAGATAGGTCGGTACCAATTATTTGGGATTAGGAAAGGAAAACACACAAAACACACCACTCATCTTTCATCCACATTAAGTGCTACTGTGTAACTGAATAGAGTTAACTGTGTAAATGCAATTCTGTCAAAGATTTGATGTTCGACATGTGTATCAAGTAGTAGTGGCAGCAATGTATAACAGTCAATAATAGTTAGTCAACGTCATAGTCATCATGTCAAGACCAATATTTGCCAAGCCAAATCAAATGTACGGTTGCTGAACAACTGTCAGTGTGCCAAGATATGCAAATACTTCCTCTCTCCAAGAAAAGTATGTACTGCTTATTGATTTAACAAAGTGTGTGTAGACAATCTTCCTTCCACTTGAGTGTTCTAGTCTTCCATCTTCATCCTCCTTGTTCCATATAAACCAACAAAAAAATATGCTCCTCACTTACTTTACCTCTTATCCACCAAAACTCCAATAATCATCAGCATCACATAATCTTAATACTTCAATAATACCTCTTACGTCAATACATATAAACCTTATCATCAATATCATTTACCTTACCTCTTGTCCACCAAAACTCCAATAATCATCAACTTCACACAATCTCAATACCTCAATAATACCTCTTCAATACGTCGAAACATATAAACCTTATCGCCAATATCATTTCACTTCCATAACAACTCTTTCCTCTAGTCAGTCTCCTCGAACAAGTACAGACAAAATCCTAGTGCAAACTTCAGTTCATCATCCCAAACAATCCAAAGACACAATGTCCACACACAACCTCTGTGTAATCCATCTAACCCAAATCTTCTACTCATTATGAATCATAAAATACATTTTGGTTATCTTGTCCATCATTAAATAAAAGAAATGCCTATATGACCTCTAACAGCCTTTAGTTTGAATAACTTTCAGTAAGTAAGTACGAGTACGGAGTGTGAATGATAGTAATAATTCACAGTGTGTACACCACTTTAAGAATCATGGCAAAACAGAAGCAAACATGTGGAGTATTTCTTGTGTCAGGTGTCACTTGCTATTTCAATTGCTCACGAAGAATGCTGTGTAATAACTGTCAATGGTCTAAACCTAGTGTTGGTATGTCATGTCGTTAGCTTCCTTCCTATTAGCATAAATTTATACAGCTTCCATAAAACCTCCAGCTCATGTGACTTCTATGAAGTTTCTTGTACTAATGTCGTTCGTCGAATTATAGCAGTTCATTTTCTTATCTTAAAAATATAAGGCACTGAGCATAAGCAAAACATGCAATAGCGAGTAAATATACCAGCGGAGAACAGAATGTCAACAAGTGGATGCAGCACAATTCCTACAACGAGGCTCTGCCAAGCGAACAATCTATAATTAATACCATAGTGTGACCTAAACTCCATGTTCGTACACCGCATATCAGTATTTCTATATACCAAATTAAAGAGTAGTTATGACAACAAAACATAAATGTGTAAATATGCAATCCATACGCAAAGCAGCAAATATGTATCTTACATAATAAACAGGTCATTAGCATCACATCAGCATAAGCAAATAAATGTTCATATGTAATCTTAATAAGTAAACATGAAGGCGCAAGCAGATAAATCACAAAGTATAACTTACATACATAACCACAGTCAGCACAATTAATCAGGTGACAATTATAATTCAAATAAATTGGCACAGCAGGCACATAAAAAAAGTGACATCAGTGAAAAAGCATAGCAGCCAAGCAATGCATAATATACACAAATAACAACCCTGTTCATTAATAAAACATTGTCAAAATCAGCAAATGTACGCAAGCACGTCGCTTCACAAGTAAATTCATAGAACATAAAATTTAGCACAAAGTACGAATCACGTAATCGCGAGCAGCAAAATACGTCTAAAGTACGTACCTAAGTCGAAATATGTTACCTGAAAAATAAACTCAATTAATATTTACCTTTTTAGTTTATTAGTTTCTTCTTCGAAATTACATTCTTCCTGAAATTTTCTCGATAGCAAGTCCTCTTAACGTCGGACACACACAAAATTTACCTGAAGTTCTTAATTATTTTATACAACCGTATCCTGAAAAATACTGAACGTTAATAACATAATTTATCAAGTCACTATAGCTTTATACTGAATTTAATCAGAGAAATTAGACTGTGTATTTGTTTACGGCTGTCAGTGCATTCGCACTGAGCGCTCGATCAGCTGTAGGTACGCGTAACGTGGGAAGTAATTGTTTGCAGTCAACCACTGCCTTGTGCGGCGCGCAGACTTGACTGTTGCTTTGAGTATGTGCCGCCGCCGGAACACGGCGCGGTATCCTTGTATTCTCTCGTGTTTACATGTAACCGTTAATTTCTAAAAAGTATGTCATTCAACAAAAATTTTAACGTTCGATATACGATGTATTCCATTAGAGCGTCGAGATTTAAGAGTTTCTACTTCGACAGTGTTATCATGAATAATTTTGCGAACCCTATATGGACCGTTATAAAGCAGAAAAAGTTTGCGACACAAGCCTTTTCCTTTGTGAGACAAACTATGAGACTTAATTAACACCTTTTGACCAACTGACAAGGTTTTTAAACGACCAGGACGTTTAGCTGTTTTCTCTCTTCTAGCAGCCGCAGATGCAATATTTTGTAGAGCCAGGTTCACAACTTCAGAATGCCGCAGTTTCCGTGAAGGCGGAAAAGGAACGATTTCAGAAATGCGATTTGTCGGTGCTTTATTTTTTAATATCAATATAGGCGGTAAAGAAGTTGAATCATTAGGGAGTTCATTCAGAATGTTTTGAAAAATATGAAGATACTGATCCCAAGTTCTGTGATTCTGATGACAATAAAGTCGACACAATTTATTGATTTCCTTCATCCATCTCTCTGAAGCGTTAGATTGAGGGTGAAAAAGTGAAATGAAAATTGGTTTAATTTAACGACGCAGTAGAGTACGAAGCCAAATTTTAGAGCGAAACTGTGATCCATTATCTGATATAATCTTATCAACATGACCCACTTCTTTAAGAAAATGTTGGATGAAAGCGTTAGATACTGAACGAGCTGTTGCTTTGCGTAAAGGTGTAAAACACACATGTTTTGATGTCAATTCCACTGCTACCAATTTGTACCCAAAGCCATTAGTAGAACGAACCACTGGACTGAACAAATCGACTGCAGCCATGTCCTTTAATTTCGCTGGAATGATAGGAAACAACGGTGCTCTGTGAGAAATAGTTGGCGGCTTAGCCTTTTGACATAATTTGCATTTGGCAAGAACAGATCGAATACGTTTTTCCATATTACTGAAGTAGCAATTTTCTTGTAATTTATGAAAGCATTTTCTGGGACCATAGTGTGCATAACTGAAATGTGTATACCAAATCAATTTATTAACCCACTCATCAGGAATACAAACTAACCAAACAGAGTTGTCGACCGATTTTCGTTTAAAAAGAATATCATTGCGAACTAAATAATACTGTCTAATCGCTATTCTTTCCTTTCTCATTCACTTCACCTTAATGTCCTTCCAGATTGGATCCTTATTTTGCTCCTTAGCAATGTCCTGGAGCGAAGACGAAATAAAATTGTCAAACGCAACACCTTGAATGTACATCAAACAATAATGGTTTTCTTTGCAGTCCTCCTCAGTACTTTGTTTCAAACCCATAGGTGCACATGATAAAGCATCAGTAATAATATTTGAAGAACCCTGTATGTAAACAATAGTAAAATCAAATTGCTATAGATACAGCGCCCATCCTGACAATCTTCCATATGTTAATTTTGTTGACACAAGAAATTCCAGAGCTCGATGATTGGTGTAAACCTTAGTATGTCTGCCATCCAAAAATATGCGAAATTTTGTGAAAGCCCAAACGACAGCTAAGGCTTCAAGTTCCGTAATCGAATAATTCTTTTCTGATTTAGAGAGAACACGACTTCCAAATGCAATAGTTTTCTGTACT
This sequence comes from Schistocerca serialis cubense, assembly GCF_023864345.2. Taxonomy (NCBI): domain Eukaryota; kingdom Metazoa; phylum Arthropoda; class Insecta; order Orthoptera; family Acrididae; genus Schistocerca; species Schistocerca serialis. The sequence goes on from NC_064644.1 coordinate 522,645,887, forward strand.
AGATAACTCCGGATGTGAAAGAAGCGGAGCAGCAACTAAAGCATCACGAAGTTGTTCAAATTCTGATTGAGCTTCTTCATCCCAACACCAGTTAGAATTCTTTCCAGAAAGTTTACATAAACGAGGTGTGGCCAAATCGTCCAATCTAACAAAGGGTCTAAGAAAATTACAGACACCAAGGAAACTACGAACATCACGTTTTGTGGTAGGAACAGCATAATTACGAATAGCGTCTAGTTTCTCTGGATCAGGAAGAATACCCCCTGCAGAAATAATGTGACCAAGAAATTTCACCTGAGAACGACCAAATTCAGATTTTCCCAAGTTCACTGTAATGCCAACTCTTGCAAAAATACGTAATAATGAATCCAAAATTTTGTTATGCTCACTCCAAGAACGTTTAGCAATAAGAATATCGTCAACATATGAAGTAATATTATCACGAAGATAAAGAGGTAAATTTCGTTTAAACTACGAATGAGTGTTGCTGAAGATACAGTAAGTCCAAACGGTAATTTCCGAAATTGGTAACAGTTACCAAAGGCTAAAAAGGCGTGTATTTTCTACAATCAGGGTGGAGTTCTATTTGCCAAAAACTTGCGCGCATGTCAATCGTGGATAAAACTTTAATTCCATGGAAATGTTGAAGTAGTTCATCACAATTTTGTGGGCGGTCAGTTTCAGGAATGATGATATTATTTATCTGTCTGGAATCCAGAACCAAACGAATTGACCCATCCTTTTTAAGAACGACGTGTAATGGGCTGGTATAAGGACTGACTGCTGGCTCAATAATACCTTGATCTAACATGTATTGAAGTTCACTCTTAACCTTGTCTCTGTAAGCCAAAGGAATAGCGTACGTTTTTCCTCGAAATGGTGTGTGTTCTTTTACTTTAAATAAATATTGTAAGCCTTGTATAGTTCCTGTGTGATGACTGAATACTGTAGCATGTGAAGTCAAAATTTGGTGCAGTTCTTCTCTTGCAACGTCATCTGGCCCTTCAGCTTTCTTAACCTTTTCATTAATTAATTCTTTGCTATTAATTATATCATCCATCCCCTTTCTGTATCTATTGTCGTTGTCATGAATGAACACATTGTCGTCATAATACTCAGCGAAAACATCAGAAGTAAGAAACCTTAAACATTTTGGGTCTGATTCAGATTGTGTTAAACACTCGAAAAATTTCAAACATTTTGACATTCCGGCAACAGTCAAATTCACACTTCCTTCTTTAAAGTTTAAAATTGCCTTATGTGTGTTAAGAAACTCCATACCTAATATAATTTGTGTATTGAGTAGTTGAACAATAATAAAATTAGCAGAAAATTCGTATCCTTGACAAATGAAATTTAGATTGGTCTGTTGTTTGACTTCCACACTTTCTCCACAAATAGCTCCTCGAATTGTAGTTTTAGAAATAGGTAACACAGGACAAGCAATAGTTCTTACACATATACGAAAAACTGATTCACTAATAACATTCAATGGGCTCCCAGAATCTAAAACCGCAGTGAACTTATTCTTACCCACACATACTTCAATAACAGGATGTAAATATGCGTCTACATTATTTTCCTTTTCGTCTAGCAAAATGTCTCTCATGTCTTCCAGGCGTACGTAGTGTAAAGTCGTAGTGTCATTACTTTCTGAACCATCTATATGGCTGCCAGAAGCCGAAGGTACAAGTCATTGTCGATTGTTTGCGTCACGTCTTTGATTATTCGCGTCATTTCGCCGATCAATTTCTACGATTTGCACTTGTCTCTCGGAATTTCTGTCACGCGGAGGATGCCAGTTAGGTCCCTCCTGTCTGTTACATGTAAATTCTTGATTGTGTCTGTTATTAAAATTTCTATTTTCCTGCCTATCTGCATGACTACTTCTTGTGTAATTTCGACTGTCACTTCTGAAATTATTTTTATATCTACTACCCTGGTTATTTCTGTAGTAAGAATTTCTATTATTGTATGAATAATTTCTGTCTTGATGATACCGATTACTGTTTCCGTATGATTGATTATTCCGGTGGGAATTTCTGTTATTATAATTGTATGTGTAATTTGTGTTAGAACGTCTGTTATTGTCATAAGGCTGGTATCTATTGTCCTGTCTGTTTCGTCTGTCATTCTCAAAATTACCCATATAACGTCCGTTCCGATCATTATCCCTTCTCTCTGTAAATCTATTGTGATTACCGTTACTGAAAAAATTACAAGAAGTCCCATCGTCGTTGTCATACTCAAGTTCTTGTAGCAAAGTCTTAAAAGTCTCAATGTCGTCTTTACATCTTCCGGCTAAAGCGATTTGTCTTATGGATTGTGGCAGCTTAGTTAAACAAATGCGAATTAATTCAGTCGGGCTGTAAGGGTTGGAAAGGAACTGATTCTTTCGAATCATGTCTTCAAAGTATTCTGCTGGCGTGCGGAACTCAGACTGTTTAAAATAACGTTGAATAATAAGACTGTGTTTGACTCTGTCTTGCGTGTTTTCGGACCAATATGCCGATAGAAATGCATGATAAAAATAATTTAAATTATTACAATCTCTAATAAGTGCGTGCATGCGCGTCGCCAGTTCGTTTTCTAAATATCCACACATAAATTCCAGCTTGTGACTTAGTGGCCAATTTGGTGGAAGTGCGTACATAAATTGATCTAACCATGAACATGGATGTATGTCATTCTTAGAATTGCGAAAGATATTAAATTTCCGAACGGTTAAAAAGTGTTTATAGTCAAAGTTTTCGCCTCGTGGCGACAAAGACCTACCGCGTCTGTCCCAGTCCGAATGTCGATTATTGTCAAGTTCGCGCGCCTGGCGCTCTCTTCTTGCATCTCGTAAATGAAATAAATTATTTTCTTCAAAGCCCTCTGCTATCTGTGATTCTAAATTTCTTCTGCTGTCTTTTCCTACGATTTCGCTTTCAATTTGTTTGCCTTGCTTTCGTAACGCCTCAAATTCCCTTTTAACGCGTTCATTAAATTTTCCCTGATTTTCAGCATGTTTATTTATGTTCTGGTACTCTTCGGTTTCTGCAAATAGCAATGGAGCTGTATCATCTGAATCTCTGTCCCCATTTAAACTAAGACTTGTCAATTTATTTGAAATCTCCTCAACTCTTTCCGATAAGTCACCTATTTGTTCTTTCTGTTTATTTACGTCTTCCGTAAGTGTCGCGACTCGGGTTTCAGTATTAACACATTTAGTAGTTAACTGTTTTATTGTTGTGTTAGGTTATTTATTCTGTCATTTGGTACGGATTCCTCGATTCTTTCAAATATTTCTTTCTTATCGTGTGCACGTTGTAAATTTAACTCTGAAAATTTTTGTACTATCACGCGATCTCTTTCTTCCTGTTCTCTATCCTGTTCCTTTTGTCTTATTTCTATTGAAATTAATCTACTATTGTGAGCATTCAAAATCGGTTGTACTTCTTCTCTAATTTCTTTCTTTAGTTCATCTTTCATCTTTTTGAAACATGTCCCTATTCGTGAGTCTAACCGTGTTTCCATTGTTCCCACATCAGTTTCTAGCCGTGTTGCCACTGTTTTTAATTCAGATCCTAACTGTGATCCCAGTGAGTCTAACCGTGTTTCCATTGTTTCCAACTCTGTTTTAATTGTTCCTATTTGAGAGTCTAGCCGTGTTGCCACTGTTTTTAATTCAGATCCTAACTGTGATTCCAGTGAGTCTAACCGTGTTTCCGTTGTTCCCATATCAGTTTCTAACCGTGTTGCCAAAGTTCCCATCTGTGATACCAAATTTAATATAGCACCCATCAACTGCTCCATATTAACTGGTTCAAAATTCTTTTCACCCCTAACATTTCCTGTAAAACTAACTTCCTTCGTCATAGCCATAAAGCTATTTGTGTTCGATACTATTCCAGAATCTTCTGTCGTTAATCTCGTATTCGGAAAATTTTTTGATTGTGAAAAATTTTGAACTGGTTCCGGACTATTTTCCTGACTTACTAAATTGTTTTCTACTTCATTATTCATCATACTGTTCTCCTGTGTTGGCGAGTTCGCCATGTCAACAATTTCGTCATTCTCACTAACGATCATTTTTGCCTTTTTCATCGATCGCGTAATCATTTACAAAACATACAAAGCTCGTCACTATATAAAAGTTACACACAATATAACACTTTATCACCAACAATACCATTCACACGAAATGCTTCCCGACAAACACGCCTAACGAACAATTATAACCTTCACAATTGCACAAAATTGTCAAACCCGTATACAAGACATCAAAAATTAAATTCTGCAAAAATACCATTAGAAGATTGACAAGACAACTACAAATGTTCAATTACCAAATCTACACATGCAATATAGACTACAATTACTAAACTACGAACTACTACAACATTACTACTGTCTGCTATTTTTACTATCAAAAGAATTCCAAGTGACGATCCTGGTAGGGTCGCCACGTGCATGGGGGCTTAATTAAATATAATGCAAATATTTTTAGTTTTAGTAGCTGTCTGTCTGGTTATGAAGTCTCGTAACTGGTTGGCCCTGACTAGTATTAATATGCAATCTGACTGCATAGAATAACAATGAAGAATGAAAGGAAATTTCTGTTAACACAATTAATTAATTAAGTCCCCACCAACTATAAAAGTTATGAAACAAAAACTACAAAACAACAAAGCACAAGTGTAACTGTTCTGTGTGTGGAAGTGTGATTCAACGTACACATCTGGAATGGTTCTTCCTCAATACGACAAGATGCTTTAAATACCATTTACACTGGATTAATTTAAAAAAAATGAAATACTATAATTGCACATAGAAACCCGAATTACAGTCTAATAGATGAACACAAGCCGGATGCTTTGTTGACTGAACCTGTGATCAAGAGGCATTGTTAGTTAGGAAATTTAAAAGAAAATAAAAAAAAAACGTTTTTTACCTTTATATATATTGACTAAAAATACACTCTGATCATTACAACATCTCCATTCGAACAACATCTGCTGTCTAGCCCATCAAAACAACTGCACACGACATGGCCTCAAATAGTACAGCTATCAACATCCTCTCAGCAAAGCACTAACTACCACAACTTCTGAACAAGCACTGCCACTGGAGGCGGTGGAATAAAACTCTTTGGCGCAATTTCTGACGCTGTGACTCAGTGTAGCCACCTTTCAACTTTAATCCCTGTAATTGCTTTTTTGTCTTCACAGTCATAGCGATCAAAGATAAACTAAATTTTACTATAATTGTGAAATTGGCGACTTACAAGTTCTTTGCAGTATACATGCAAAAACGCTTCTCACACAGTTATTAATACCAGTTTTATTCCCATCGGTCACCCTTCACCCATCACTTAACAGCAGCTTAGGATTTATTATTTTCTGTTTTCTATTTTAAATTAATATTTTATGAGAGAATAAAAAAGTATAGTATTGAACGGTTACAGCAAGAATAACTGCAATGAATATTTAATTATGGAAATACAGTCCTAAACTTGAGTGAACACTAATTCTTCTTTGTTAACAGCTAAACACGTTTCGGTGAAGATTCACTATCATCGGCGGGTTCATTGGTTTTGCCATACATCATTTAAGGAAAATTGAATGATAATACTTATAGTTCCGAGATTATGACATTTACACGTATAAAATTATCCACACACTCTGATGTTTGTGAGGCTGTTTGACATTAGCAGTACAGCTGATATTTTGGTTTAGTTTGTCTTCGGCAATTAATCAAGGTTTTTAATACTATGTCATGTACATTTACCATGAAGTTAGGCCTCAAATGATACTATTGTTTTTCTTCGACATTGTTAATTTTAGGTTATAACACTCTTATTTTGTTATAGTTTGCTGTCAACACTGATTTGTTGTTTTGAACCATGGACCTTGCCGTTGGTGGGGAGGCTTGCGTGCCTCAGCGATACAGATGGCCGTACCATAGGTGCAACCACAATAGAGGGGTATCTGTTGAGAGGCCAGACAAACATGTGGTTCCTGAAGAGGGGCAGCAGCCTTTTCAGTAGTTGCAGGGGCAACAGTCTGGATGATTGACTGATCTGGCCTTGTAACATTAACCAAAACGGCCTTGCTGTGCTGGTACTGCGAACGGCTGAAAGCAAGGGGAAACTACAGCCATAATTTTTTCCGAGGACATGCAGACATGCAGCTTTACTTTATGATTAAATGATGATGGTGTCCTCTTGGGTAAAATATTCTGGAGGTAAAATAGTCCCCCATTCGGATCTCTGGGCAGGGACTACTCAAGAGGACGTCGCTATCAGGAGAAAGAAAACTGGCGTTCTACGGATCGGAACGTGGAATGTCAGATCCCTTAATCGTGCAGGTAGATTAGAAAATCTAAAAAGGGAAATGGATAGGTTAAAGTTAGATATAGTGGGAATTAGTGAAGTTCGGTGTCAGGAGGAACAAGACTTTTGGTCAGGTGATTACAGGGTTATAAATACAAAATGAAATAGGGGTAATGCAGGAGTAGGTTTTATAATGAATAAAAAAAATAGGAGTGCGGGTTAGCTACTACAAACAGCATAGTGAACGCATTATTGTGGCCGAGACAGACACAAAGCCCATGCCTACTACAGTAGTACAAGCTTATATGCCAACTAGCTCTGCAGATGATGAAGAAATTGATGAAATGTATGACGAGATAAAAGAAATTATTCAGGTAGTGAAGGGAGACGAAAGTTTAATAGTCATGGGTGACTGGAATTCGTCAGTAGGAAAAGGGAGAGAAGGAAACGTAGTAGGTGAATATGGATTGGGGGGAAGAAATTAAAGAGGAAGCCGCCTTGTAGAATTTTGCACATAGCATAACTTAATCATAGCTAACACTTGGTTCAAGAATCATAAAAGAAGGTTGTATACCTGGAAGAATCCTGGAGATGCTAAAAGGTATCAGATAGATTATATAATGGTAAGACAGAGATTTAGGAACCAGGTTTTAAATTGTAAGACATTTCCAGGGGCAGATGTGGATTCTGACCACAATCTATTGGCTATGAACTGCAGATTGAATCTGAAGAAACTGCAAAAAGGTGGGAATTTAAGGAGATGGGACCTGGATAAACTGAAAGAACCAGAAGTTGTAGAGAGTTTCAGGGAGAGCATAAGGGAACAATTGACAGGAATGGGGGAAAGAAATACAGTAGAAGAAGAATGGGTAGCTCTGAGGGATGAAGTAGTGAAGGCAGCAGACGATCAAGTAGGTAAAAAGACGAGGGCTAATAGAAATCCTTGGGTAACAGAAGAAATATTGAATTTAATTGATGAAAGGAGAAAATATAAAAATGCAGTAAATGAAGCAGGCAAAAAGGAATACAAACGTCTCAAAAATGAGATCGACAGGAAGTGCAAAAAGGCTAAGCAGGGATGGCTAGAGGACAAATGTAAGGATGTAGAGGCCTGTCTCACTAGGGGTAAGATAGATACTGCCTACAGGAAAATTAAAGAGACCTCTGGAGAGAAGAGAACCACTTTTATGAATATCAAGAGCCCAGATGGCAACCCCGTTCTAAGCAAAGAAGGGAAGGCAGAAAGGTGGAAGGAGTATATAGAGGGTTTATACAAGGGCGATGTACTTGAGGACAATATTATGGAAATGGAAGAGGATGTAGATGAAGACGAAATGGGAGATGAGATACTGCGTGAAGAGTTGAACAGAGCACTGAAAGACCTGAGTCGAAACAAGGCCCCGGGTGTAGACAACATTCCATTAGAACTACTGATGGCCTTGGGAGAGCCAGTCATGACAAAACTCTATCATTTGGTGAGCAAGATGTATGAGACAGGTGAAATACCCTCAGACTTCAAGAAGAATATAATAATTCCAATCCCACAGAAAGAAGGTGTTGACAGATGTGAAAATTACCGAACTATCAGTTTAATAAGTCACAGTTGCAAAATACTAGCGCGAATTCTTTACAGACGAATGGAAAAACTGGTAGAAGCGGACCTCGGGGAAGATCAGTTTGGATTCCGTAGAAATGTTGGGACACGTGAGGCAATACTGACCCTACGACTTATCTTAGAAGAAAGATTAAGAAAAGGCAAACCTACGTTTCTAGCATTTGTAGACTTAGAGAAAGCTTTTGACAATGTTAACTGGAATACTCTCTTTTAAATTTTGACGGTGGCAGGGGTAAAATACAGGGAGCGAAAGGCTATTTACAATTTGTACAGAAACCAGATGGCAGTTATAAGAGTCGAGGGGCATGAAAGGGAAGCAGTGATTGGGAAAGGAGTGAGACAGGGTTGTAGCCTCTCCCCGATGTTATTCAATCTGTATATTGAGCAAGCAGTAAAGGAAACAAAAGAAAAATTCGGAGTAGGTATTAAAATTCATGGAGAAGAAGTAAAAACTTTGAGGTTTGCCGATGACATTGTAATTCTATCAGAGACAGCAAAAGACTTGGAAGAGCAGTTGAACGGAATGGACAGTGTCTTGAAAGGAGGATATAAGATGAACATCAACAAAAGCAAAACGAGGATAATGGAATGTAGTCAAATTAAATCGGGTGATGCTGAGGGAATTAGATTAGGAAATGAAACACTTAAAGTAGTAAAGGAGTTTTGCTATTTAGGGAGTAAAATAACTGATGATGGTCGAAGTAGAGAGGATATAAAATGTAGACTGGCAATGGCAAGGAAATCGTTTCTGAAGAAAAGAAATTTGTTAACATCGAGTATAGATTTAAGTGTCAGGAAGTCGTTTCTGAAAGTATTTGTATGGAGTGTAGCCATGTATGGAAGTGAAACATGGACAATAAACAGTTTGGACAAGAAGAGTATAGAAGCTTTCGAAATGTGGTGCTACAGAAGAATGCTGAAGATAAGATGGGTAGATCACATAACTAATGAGGAGGTACTGAATAGGATTGGGGAGAAGAGAAGTTTGTGGCACAACTTGACTAGAAGAAGGGATCGGTTGGTAGGACATGTTTTGAGGCATCAAGGGATCACAAATTTAGCATTGGAGGGCAGCGTGGAGGGTAAAAATCGTAGAGGGAGACCAAGAGATGAATACACTAAGCAGATTCAGAAGGATGTAGGTTGCAGTAGGTACTGGGACATGAAGACGCTTGCACAGGATAGAGTAGCATGGAGAGCTGCATCAAACCAGTCTCAGGACTGAAGACCACAACAACAATACGTTAATTATTGTTTGTGGGGTTCAGGTAATAGTTTTCCAAATTATTGCGAGGATATTTTGATTGCGAATGATTATGAATTACGAATGGAATTCGTAAACTGGTGAGACGTCGAGGGAGGGGAGGGCAGGGAGACTGTTGTCTGTGTGTGGAAGTAGGGGAATTTATGAGTGAGTTACTCTACAGGGTACGTAAATTGTGTTTTATAACCCTCATTGTGGCACTGTTTATCACATATTCAGGTATCACCTGCTCTGTCCTCTTCCTTTGTGTGTTCTGAAAGAGAATTTAGAATTTTGTAATAACTGCAGTTTTTGTGTGTATGCAGTTATGCATGTGCATGTGTGCGTGTGTGTGTAATGAATTTGGATCTTCCAAGAATCCTTTTAGAACTCAGAACAGCGTTCCATCGCAGAGTACTGTGTATGCATTCATTATTTGTTTTCCCACTACTATGATTTTTCGTAAATGATATATTTTTTCTATCATAAATTCTATGGAGGACTGTTGCTGCATATAAGATACTTTTATTGGGTGTTTATGTCCGTTAGTGTAAGGCTCATATCCATAAGGAGCTCTGAAAATATAGAATGAATGATGTTATTCTTAATTAGCCTTCTGTGTTCAGTATATCTATGCTGAAATTTCTACTTGTTTTTCCAATAGAAATTGAGTTACAGACTTGACATGAGAGATGATAAGTTACAGATATCTCGTGTTTGTCTGTGGTAGTCGTGGTTGTCCTCAGCTTTTTTTGAGTGCAGTTGTTTGGTCTGTAGGCTATTTTCGGTCCCTGTTTGTCATATAATATTTGTCTGTCATGTTTGTTTTGTATCCGTTTTCAACAGCTCTTTCTTTAATTGTCTGTAGCTCATTTTTGTACTTGTCCTCAGTGACTGAAGTTTTATTCAGCCTGTGTAGCATGTATCAGAAGGCAGTTTGCTCGTGTATTATAAGTTGGTTTGAATTTTTGTGTGTGGCTTTGCTGGTGGTGGTAGGTTCCCTGTGTCAGGAAAACTGATTTGATTATATATCATAGATTTTTTTCTATTAATAATGTTGTAAACATAAATACAAAAATCTGAAAGCTGTAAGAGATATTATGCAAAATTTATTTGCATTTAATTTGACATAAAGTAAATGAAGCCACTGACGACACTGGAACCTGAATGAAACATATTTGGGTATTAAACAATAAGAACTTGTATTTGCTCAAGGCAGGGTCATATTACCATAATTATATATTAAGAAGAAAACACAGACAAAAAGTGCACTTTAACCACAAGATGCAATTAACATTCCTTAAGCCTATGTAGATATACTTGGTGTCTGTTAAGAATCTAAGTCACCAAATAAATCAGGCCTGAGAACACACCACTTACACTGCATTCTGCAATTTACATTAGCATTGGTGACATTTATCCATTCATGAAACTATTTTACCACACCAGCACATGAGCGCATTACATACTGCCCTCATCCCAAACTAGTGCCACCCTTGTTGCAAATGTTGATATTCACGGCTGTCTGATATACAATGTCCGCGCAGAGGCAGAACACATGATATGTATGCAAATGGCCTATCACATGACCTATGTCAATTAACAATGTGAAATGTATTTCAATTGCTCCGCGCAACCCCTGCAGAAGTGACAGCATTTCAAAATCTCGCTGGAACTTGTATTTCACTGCTCTCACTCTAATGTTGATTGTACTACGAGACTGCACGTGTTGCCCTACAGTTTCTTTTTGCAGGTTATGGGTCCAGATAAACTCCGTGATGGGAGTCACTATGTGAGTGTGTGGGATTGATATTCTGTCATTCTGCACAACGGATTTATCTGAGATGTACCCTTTACCCTGCGGCTCCAGCAAAATGTAATTTCCCCCCCCACACTACTACAGAAGTCAGACAGACGCTCCTAACATTCTAAAGAGAAATGCCTGAAAAACGGTAAAGTAATGACACAAAAATTCACAAAATTTCTTACGTAACTAGTGGGATACAAGGGTACTGGAGTAGTGCTAGTTAGTGTAAGAAAAACATGAAACTAACAAAAATTATTATTTATTTTTGCTAAAATTCTGAGAAATCACAGTGGGACTTTTAGTTATGAACTTAACACGTTATTTCCAGGTTCTTTTCGGAATATGAAGTTCCCTCTCAAGGAAAGGATTCGCTAATGAAATTTCTATACAAAGTTTAAGATTGTTATTTACTTGGCAGAACGCCTGAGAGCCGCACCTACTCAACTTGAATAATTATCCTTTAGAATGTTGCTAGGCATGGTCAAGGCTGTCGCATGTGAAATGCAGTGAAGTGTATTGTTGTGGAGGAAATATGGGGCTCGCAAGAGCTGTAGCACACAATACCGTAAGCTGCGATGACTGCTGTCTGCACCGCTCGCTGCTGACAAATAAGATAACTCTCGTTCTATCTGGATTGACCTTTGCCAATCAAACTCTCCCTACATCTTGATGAAGTCAAGGACTCCTATTCGCCCCTAGTCTAACTATTGGCGTGGTATACCGGTCAGATAACCAGTCCACCGCGATGCCACTCAAAATTCGCTCGCAGGCGTTTAACTATAACTCTGTCTGTTCACACCGCACAATAAGTGTGGCGGCCAACACAGTGAAGACGCTTAATCGCAAGGACTCCAGAGTCGCACTTCGATTCGCTCTCGACAGAGGTGCTCTCCCAGTGAAGTACTGAGGAGAGACTTGTTCCTCGCTCTTTGAGTACACGTATGGGCGCGCACGCTCTCGTTACGTGTTTTCGCTCCAAGAGCGACAACGGAACGGTCCCTCTCAACGCCAGACGTGAAGGTCTCTTCCATTACTCCTTCAGCTCAAGGTGTCAGAAATATCGTCTGCCAATCAGCATTGCACTTCTAAAACGGGAGAATGACGTTTCGTTTAAGGTGACCAATCCGCAAATCTGTAGTATCAGCGTTTGGCGTTTGCTGTGTCCCTGTGAAAATCTCTGAAACTGCGTTCTATGTGTAAATAATGCGTTGGCTGGCCGCTCCCACCCAATGTAGCGGAATTTGCTTTTAAGCCGAACACGGGGTCGTCCTTTCAATCGAGCAAACGCTGTCTGCTCTATGGGCGGTCACCAGCCGACGTAGATGGGTTGGGTCCGGCCTCCTGGCATGCGGTTGCCCCTCTCGAACTAAAAGCTCCTGTGAGCGTCGTGTCTGGAATGTATGTGTGTACGCCAGCCTTGAGAATTTCAACCACGGTGCGCACTTGCGATTTATAGTTATTTGCATATAGTTTACATGAATTCATACAATATTGACTTTATTTTATCGAGTTTGGTTCAAAAATGGTTGAAATGGCTCTGAGGTCATAAGTCCCCTAGAACTTAGAACTACTTAAACCTAACTAACCTAAGGACATCACACACATCGATGCCCGTGGCAGGATTCGAACCTGCGACCATAGCAGTGGCGCCGTTCCGGACTGAGGCGCCTAGAACCGCTCGGCCACAGCGGCCGGCATTATCGAGTTTGGGTTCGAATGAAGCGTCTTGATGGGCGGAATATGATTGTGAGGGCGGAATATGTAAGCAATGAAGGTCAGGAGACCACGACGTCGTACAACTAAAATGTTTGTTGTATAAGTTTGGCCAGTCAGTATTGAACACTGTAGCTGTAGTAGCTTTAGTTACGTAGATGAGGACATACACACGTATTTTAAGCAGTTGCAGATTATGTGATAATTACAGGTAAGTGATGGTTATGACAAGCTTTGGAATGCCATTAACATTATGGTTCTTCCCTGAGAAAATGATGCGTGCATTGAAATAACAGTGTGCGAGAGTGATGACACAAATATTCTGAGTGGAAAGAAAGAAAAGTGGGTTGAGTCTCTAGTTTTTCTTTAACTAACAGAAGAACCATGGAGCCTCAGGGAGTTCATATATCCAGTTCACTCATAATCTGACATTACTAACAACTGCACTTGCTCATGAACAGTTGAAGAAATAATACCCAAAATGACTTTCACGCACAGTATGCTTTACAAGGGATACGGCTGAAGTGTGTATAGCTGGGATCAAGAGAAAAGAATTATTAACTGGTCGGCTGCCGTTATGCCTCGTCTGACGTGAGAGGGGGGCGCGGCTGGACAGGCGCGCGCTGGTTTGGCAGGTGGCACCAACGCCGGCACAGGCGAACGTTGCTCGCGAGGGCGCAGCGCGTGCAGCTGTCTGACCCACACCGCAGCCTCCGCTACTGGCCAGTTACGCAGACCACGAAGTAAGTCGGTTGTACATGAGTTGCGATGGCTTCAAGCGTTTTTAGGTATCAGTAAGTGCGGTTAGTGTTATTCATCGTCAACAGGTACTACTGCCTCGATAATAGCTTTCGTTGTATGTCACCTGTTAGCGGATATTCGTACATCTAAAATATTAATATTGTTATACACAGGGTATCTCTCCTAAGAATCGTGAGGGGTATTTTCTCTGGTGTTTCAGCAGACATTTGCAATTTCGCTTTTGCAATGTGTATTGGAGACAGTCCAAACAAATAGCGGTCATCACGTCTATCATGTGACTCTCAGTCTCGACGGTAAGCGTCAGTTTGTTGCCCGTTAAAAAGGAAATGAGCTTTGAACCTGAATTTTAGGTGCCCATTCGATACGGCGCTCTCAGGTTAGTCTAAGGAGATATTATTATTTAGTTGTAGTTATTCTTTGTGTTGTGATGTTCCTGTTAATACATATTCATAAAGCAAATATCGCACTAGACTAATTTCGAATGCGCACGTGAAATTATGGTGTTTGCTGGTAACGGGAAGCGAACCGACGCTTTCTGTCGGACACTGCGCGTTGCATGATGAGCAGCACTTGTTTGAGCTGATTCCAGCTACTCATTGCAGAAACGACATTGGAAATGCCTGCCGAAACACCATAGAAAATATCCTTGACGACTCTTAGGTGTAACCTTAGAAGCTCTACATTCGGAAGCGTTTATTTTAAACTCCAAACTAGGAGAAGGGAAATAGTTGTCAAGACGAGTTTATTTCGCGAAATTGCATTATTCTGCCCTAGACTGTTGCACACTCTCCAGTCACATTAATGAGACCACCGCCTGTGTTCGACATCAACGTGCAGTAACCACCCGCGAAAGGCAGATGACACCACTGGCAGCCAAATAAGCATGAAATCTTAAGTACAGCTAGAGGAGTTTCATTTTTAGTAAAAATTATGCCAGCTGATGTCTTACCATCATCCAATTCCAAATGTGGATGTACGAAGACTAGCAGGGGAGGTTAAATAAAGTGTGTCGGCGGTGGAGAGAGTGCATTCGTAACGGAGCTATTTATCTGACGTCGAAAAGGGCATTATCATTATCTTTCGGACCAAGAGAGGAAGCATTTCCGAAACGGCGAAGTTTGTAAACTGTTCGCCGTGGTTAAATTATTATACTGTGCATGACAAAGTGGCTCAATTCGAAACTAACGTTGAGGAAAATGTAGCGCACCACGGGCCATAGATGACACGGATGAACGATGGTTGCTGTGCGGAGATGTGTACTACAGAACAGACATGCAATCAATGAGCAACTGACAATCCAGTTGAGCCTACAGCTAACCAACAGTGTCTCCTCAACGACCGATCAGCGACTGTTGCTACGTATGGGCTTCCACAGCATTCGCCTTGTTCATACACCATGGTGACTGCTGTTCATCGACTATGAAGGACGGAATTTGTACGCCAATACCATAACTGAACGTCCACTGAGTGACGCTAGGTGGTTCCTTCCTCAGCCTCGGCAGCCTATACCTATAGTGCGCCGGGACTTATGCTGGGAGCATATTGTAATGAATGAAAACTCCAGTGTGCATTTTCAGCAGTTGGGGATGTTCCAAAAACGACGGCTTTGCGTCAGATACCTGAGATACCAGGTAGTTATAACCAAACTTTCGGGGTTCCGAGTGTTACAGTATGTGTTGGATACATCGCAGGACGCTGAAACATAGTAGGTATGTTGATTAACCGATGGGCTTGCAGAGTATTTGAAAAAATTACAGTTTCAGTTTCTGCCATCAGGTGAAAGTGTGGTCTAGCAATCAGTCGGAACGGTGTGTAGTTGCAAGAAAAGGCGAAGGAACAATCGAACGTGTGATAACGGTGATTGTGCCACATTTATAAGGATATGGTCTCAAGTGACATGTGTTCACAATGGTCTTCCGACTCAGTAACAGGCTGCGTCCGTAACACGGCGCGGTCGACAGTTGCTCGCAGCGTATCCGATGTAATCACAGCGATATGTCATCTTATGCTATCCTTCAGATTAGGAAGAGTCCGGATATTTCCCTGATGGACACTATATTTAAGATATTCCCACAACCAGTAGTCATATGATTTTAGGCCGCGTCACCTCAAAAGCCACACATCGTGAAATTCCCTGGCAAGTGACGTGTAGTATGGCCCCATCTTGCGTTAAATAGTGGTGTGGTCACAGTTGCTTTCCTGTGAAATTGGAATGATGTGTTGCAGAAGAAGGTCCTCATAACGTGCAGATGTCATTGTACACTTAACAGGCCTGCAGTGTATCATCTCCTCGAAGAGAAACGGACCGAGTATGGAGGAACTTGTGAAACGACACCACACGGTGATAAGTGCAGTGGATGTTCCCGTTAAACACGTGGCAGAATAGAGCGCCATATGCGACAGTTCTGTACATTTGTGGCACCGCGCAGAGTAAAGTGTGCCTCGTACGTTCGTCCTAAGAACATTCCCCGGACACATATCATCCATATGCATGCGTGCCAAAAATCGAACGGTCAAGTAACGGGGTTACAGCCCATCTTGGAGCTTTACTTGGTGCACATCCTGAATCTGGAAGGGATACCAGTGTAAAATGCGCTACAAGATCTTTTGAACTGTCAACCAGAGTAGGAATAATTCCCGTGACGCAGCTGGATCACGGGCTCCAGGATTTGACACATGCGCTGCACGGTCGGCTATAGCTACAGCAACTTCATCAACAGTTGCCATGGGAATGGCCCGCCTAACTCTCCGCGATGCTCCACCAAATTCACGTTTTTTTATCAAATTTCTTGATGATATTGTTTAGCCCATTTTTTGACATATGACCTCTCTGCTGCTATTTCTGTCGGCGATGTTCCCGCAATGCAGCGCTGCTATTTCCGCCGTTCTGAGAAAACAGCTTTACAAACAGTGAACGGCCATCGCCTTTCCTACGGAAAACTTCATCTTTCCTTGCTCTTCACACCAACATTCACTTCACAAAAGAAACCGATGCGCGTTGTCTAGCGACAAACAGCGTACTGACATAAAAACAGGACACATTTGATATTCTGACTTAACAGCGCCATGTTTTCACATGGTGGCAGAAAGTAGAACTGTTATATTTTCAGCATATTCTGCGAGTGCACAGGTCTATAAAGATGTCTACAATGTTTCAGCATCCTGCGATGTATATGGCCTGCACTGCAGCACTCAGAACACAGTCACTTTAATTATAACCATCTGCTACTCAGGGAAAACAGAAAATATGGCCTAACAAGAAAGAGTCCTACACTCAACGGCATATTTTCATCTGCTCCATGAAAGGGAATTCATAATGGTACATGGCGTCAAAATTATGATGTGGAATCTGTTTTTTGGTAGAAGCTACATGAATAGTTTTATGCGATATCGAAGATTCATGTTAACCTCAACATTAATGTATCATGACTGCAGAAAAAAATCAACTTTTTTGCATCTACATATATACTCCGCAAAGCGGAAGTACGGTGCCTGGTGGAGGGTACCCTGTATCATAACCACTCAGTTCATTTCCTGTTCGACTGGCATGGAAATGAGCGTACGGCATTGTGTTGGCTGGGAGTCCCCTGTTCGGGGAACTTCGGCCGCCGAGGGCAAATACTTATTGCATTCGACGCCACATTGGGCGACTTCCGTTCTGGAGATGGGGATGAAATGGTGATGAGGACAACACAACACCCAGTCCCTGAACGGAGAAAATCTCCTGCCCCAGCCGGGAATCGAACCCGGGCCCCTTGGCTTGGCATTCCTCCGTGCTGATCATTCAACTAACTGGGGCAGACTTCGGCTGGCAAATAAAGCGAGGAAAAAACGAATATCTCTATAGCTCCGTACGAGCCCTAATTTCTCTTATCTTATCTTCGTGGTCCTTACATCAGATGCGGCAGTTGAATAATTCTGCAGGTACATCCAAATGCCGGTTCCCTAAATTTTCTCAATGGTCATTCTCGGAAGGAACGTCGCCTTGCATCCAGGGATTCCGATTTGAGTTCGCAAAGGGTCTCCGTAACACTTGCATATTGCTAGAAGCTCCCGGTAACGAAACAAGTAGCCCGCCTGTGAATTGCTGTAAGCCGACCTGGTGCGGATCACAGATACTGGAGCAGTACTCAAGAATGGGTCGCACTAGTGTCTTGCATGCCGTCTCATTTACAGATGAATCACAGTTTCCTACAATTCACACAACAAACTGAAGTCCAACATTCGCCTTCCATACTACAAACCTTATATGCTCGTCCCATTAAATACCGCTTTGCAACGTTACATCTAGGTATATTATTGACGTGACTGTGTCAAGCAGTAGCATTGAATGCTGCATTCCTATATTATGGTTTTGTTTTTCTACTCATCAGGATTAACTTACATTTTTCTACATTTAGAACTGGCTGCCATTCATCACACGAACTAGTAATTTGATCTAAGTCGGTTTGTAACCTCAATGATTACACCTTCCTGTACACTACAACATAATCAGTCAACAGCCGCAGAATGCTACTCTCCCTGCCCTCAGATCATTAATGAATACAGTGGTCCCATCGGACTTCCCTTGGGCACTCCTGACGATAACCTCGTGTCGTATGACATTTCACCGTCGAGGACAACACACTGGGTTCTCTTAATTAAGAGGTCTTTGAGCCACTCATCTCGGAATCTATTCTGTTTGCTAAGACCTTTGTTAACAGTCTGCGATGGGGCTCTATGTCAAATGACTTTCGGAAATCTAGGAATGTGGAACCTACCTACTACCCTTCATCTATGGTTCACGGGACACCACGTGAGAATGTGGAAATCTGATTTTCGCACGAGCGATTGCTTGCTAAAAGCATGCATATTTCTGTCTCAAGTAGATTTATTGTATTTCAACTCAGAACATCCTCAGGAATTTTGTAGCAAACCGATGTTAATGATACTGGTTTGTAATATTGATGGTCCGTTCTTATATACAGGAGTGACCTGCGGTTTCTTTCAGTCGCTTGGGACTTAGCGCTGGGCGGTTCCATCCGTCCTGGTGACTTACTTGCTTTTGACTTTTTCAGTTGTTCCCCTGAAAGAGTTGAAAGCAAATTAGTCGCCAGGTTCTGACGAACTCCGTATTTGTTTTTACAAAAAGTACTTTGTGGCCTAAGCTGACACAAAGTTTGCGATTTTGATATGCCTTCTCGTAATTCAGCAAAAATAAGCAAAAAACTGTTGCTATGCTAAAAGGTTTTAGGGCACTTTTTACTTTCCATCATCAGCGTCATCTAAATAAGCAAAAGATATGTCA
Organism: Schistocerca serialis cubense; assembly: GCF_023864345.2. Taxonomy (NCBI): domain Eukaryota; kingdom Metazoa; phylum Arthropoda; class Insecta; order Orthoptera; family Acrididae; genus Schistocerca; species Schistocerca serialis. The sequence goes on from NC_064644.1 coordinate 522,664,630, forward strand.
CTTGATCCTGGCGTAATGAATTATGCAAACAACAAAGAACATTTTATTCCGTAGTTTAAGTCTGCTTTTCGAAAGCGGAGTTTTGGTATCTTTTATCACAAAAGGCCCCTATTTCTGGCAGTTGTAAACGACGGGATGATTTCTTATTTTAGGAATCCATCAGTTTATGCTACTGTTTACTATCGATTACCTTCCAACTGAAAGGACTGGTACTCCTAGCTGTGATTTACCCAACTCGTGTTCATCAAAGTGTGCCATAGTTTCTAACATCACACTGAATGAAAATTGAGCAAAAATGATTTTGCTATTTGTTGCTTCCTATCATTCAATAACTACTAGCTGTTTTTGTTTTCATTTAATAACTTTTAGCCTTTCCTGTTTTAGTTTACTTCTTATGGTATTCCAATATTACTTCGTCTTTCTTTCCGTTTGGGACATTTAATTTGTAACGCCTTATCCAGGGTGGCAGGTACTGAACTGTATGAAAAAAAAACTAAATTAGTTACAAACTGCGGCGTGCACTGACTTTATTCAACATGTAAACGTCAATACAGATATTCGCACTTAGGTTATGACATGTTCGATACGCCTGTCATCATTGGCGATGATGTGATGCAGAATAGTACCGAAATTCTGCATGACCTGCTGAAGTGTCGGGACAGCGATACTGTGGATGACCGCATGAATGGCTGTTTTCAGCCCAGCAATGGCTTTGGGGTTATTGCTGTACACCTTGTCTTTAATATAGCCCCACAAAAAGGAGTCACATGTATTCAGATCCGAATTCGACGTCCAATCGAGGCCAATGGCAGTGCTCCTTGGGTACCCAAGAGCCAGAATGAGGTTCCCAAAGTGCTCCTCCTGGACATTAAGCAGTCTCCTGCTTCGCTGGTATCGAGCTCCGTCTTGAATGAACCACATCTTGTCGAAATAAGGATCACTTTGGATAATGGGGATGAAATCCTCTTCCAAAACCTTCACGTACCGTTCGGTAGTCACTGTGCCATCAAAGAATATCGCAACAATCTTTCCGTGACTGCACAGTGCACACCACATATTTACCCGTTGAGGGTGAAGAGACTTCTCGATCGCGAAATGCGGATTCGGAGTTCACCAAATGTACCAATTTTGCTTATTGACCAACCCATCCAAATTAACGCGGGCTTCTTCCCTGAACCAAACCATACCGATCATATTAATTCCCATATGCCCCGCGGCCAACCGCGCAGCTTGAACGTCCTAACGCATACCGTTCGGAAGTTATGACGGTTTTATTTCGTATAGTGCAATAACTGTCACCCTATATTTTACGTAGTTCTTATGTTTGAACTGCTGTAGTCGTTTATTTGAGTCTTCCCCTATTAGACTAACGTAGCGAGATGGAAATAAAATGTGAATGACGAGGAATGATTTTTTTAGTCTCGTTATTTTATGAGAACTAACACTTAAATTTAACGGCAAGTTTAAATTTGTAGATTTGTTGTAGAAGTAGGTATAAACGGAATTTGAAACTTCTTAAACATTTCCTTTTAATTTTTTGTGTCTCTTCCTTTACAAGTTGGCGTATGCTAATGTTAAATCAAGTACTGTGCTGCAGGATAAGTTAGGCTGGAAATTTCTAAAGGTTTCGCTGATCGATCAGAAGACGTTCAGTTTTTGCGTGGCGGCTGAATCACCCGTCACTGACCAATCAATAATAGTTAGTCGTCACATAAAGTATGCAAAATGCATTAGATCTGGTGCAGAAGGTTTACGAAATGCCTCCAGGACGCTCTTCCGTGGGGCGTCGCTCTGCTGCTGAGTGTGCCGACGCAGTGGAAGACGCGCGCGTTCACCTCATACGTACTCGTTAAGTGAGGCGGCCCAGGGTCCAGGGTGCCTCTGGAGCCTGCAGACAGCTGCCAAGGACACCGGCGTCATTCTGGCCTGGGCCTGCCACTGCTGCACGTGTTAGTGCACGTGACTGGTTGACGGAGGACACACCAAATTGCCAAATTTTACGAACATAACGACATTTGCACTGGTGGAGATTTTAAAGTTAATTATCTCTCCATTCACTATTCAGTGTCTTTCTTCTCTCCTGCTTTCGCTTAGTAGCTCTGCGGCGCTTGTCGTAAAAGAAGTCCGTGGGGAGCACGGCTGCCGAGTGTTTTTTTTTTCTTCTTTTCTGGCATAGCGGGTGGATACCACCACCGTACTTCGAAAACTATCACACACACGCACACACACACACACACACACACACACACAAACATACACGCACATAGAGAGAGAGAGAGAGAGAGAGAGACAGACAGAGAGAGAGAGAGAGAGAGAGAGAGAGAGAATCAGTCAGTGGCTTCGTTCGCGCCACTTTCTGTGAGAACTAGCCCCGAAAATGTTCCATCTGACCCCATATTAGGATACAAAAATTTATTTTCCCCACGTTAATTATAACAGAGCAACGAGGTCTGCTCGGTTTAGCGAATTGCACCTTTGAGTGGGCATTTGGGGTTGGGCAAGGCCGCTCAACCATAAGATTGTGCCCTGGGCTCAAGTTCCAGAAGCAACTGTTGGCTTTTTGTCGAAAGGACACTCTTGTTCCATCTCCAGTAATTGCACATGTTAACGCTAGAATGTGTAGCTAAGTGTTAATTCGTGTTGAAAAATACAAGTTAACCAGTGTTCAAACCTGATGGCACCAGTACTGCCACCAGCAGTAGTCAGTGTGCTGCTGTGCTTGGTTTGAGTGTCAGGAGCGAAACTTAATCATTTCTTGCGGCGTTGTAGACTGAGAACGTGGGAATTGTTTTGGTTATGAACCAACGATGTGGACGTAGCATGAACTCAGTGGTGAGACTTGTGCCGACTCCCTCCTTCAGTTTATCAAACATAATGGATTGTCCATCCGTGGAGAGTGAAAAGGGACGTCAGGCATACAGTAATGTTATTTAATTAACTTCTTTATTTTGGCCTTCGGCTGTAGTACATCAGGAACAGGGGTCCAGTTGCCTCTGATGCGAAACAATAGACGTTCGGCATTGCTGACAGCGCAAAGAGCAGGCTCGAACGTGGCGTCCCTCGAATGCCACTGTCAGTGACGTCTCCAGCTGCGACCGTGATGTCAGCATGGAGTCTCAGCTGACAATTGTTCAAATGGCTCTGAGCACTATGGCACTTAACATCTTATGTCATCAGTCCCCTAGAACTTAGAACTATTTAAACCTAACTAACCTAAGGTCATCACACACAGCCATGCCCCGGGCAGGATTCGAACCTGCGACCGTAGCGTCAGCGCGGTTCCGCACTGAAGCGCCTAGAATGGCTCAGCCACCGCGGACGGCTCGCAGCTCACAATTCCGCAGGGGCAGCCGTGGCCACCCTCCAGGGAGCGGACGGCTCTCTGCTCCGGTGGCGGCTGCTTTGGTGACTCAGGGCAGGGTGCTCTGTTCCGTGATCGAACAGCAGACCCTGCCCTGCAATCCAGGATGTCGCTCTGGGCATCACAAATTCATGGTGTAGGCTGTCATAGCCAGGTGACATTACTTTTGGAACGTCAGTAGTTGAGTACTTACACGCTCCGAATTACGTTCATTCAGGGCTTAAGGCATGTACTTGGCAAGCGAGGAAAGGCTTCCGCCCTTCCACTAACATTCTGCAACATCAGCTATTGCTATACTGTGTCCAGCTGCTTTGATTCACAGCGCCTGTCAGCCGTGTTTTACATCGCAATGCATAACACTGTTGCCTGCCTGTAGCTGGCTTTGTTGCAACTCGCGTCACTTCTGGCATACTTTTTGATCAAATACAGTAGATATGCTACATTGTCCTCCTTTTTATGGATACCCTATCCCTCGCATCGACCAAACTAGATTATCCTTTACAGTGCAGTTTCAGGCGACTGGCTCTTCAGGTCCTGTTTCGCTTCTTAAGAATTATTCTAACAATTGGTTTCCGTAACCCTATCACATAATATTATACATTTCGACAGGACCCCTTGCCCTGCTCCTTCACTCAAACACCCCCACGGAACGTATTTAATTACTAGGCTTTTTGCACATAAACTTCTCTCTATTCCTAATTTACAGCGCAAAATGAATCAATTATCCTTAATACGACCCCTTGTTGTTAATGTTTAGGATCGTAAGCAGAGCATATGGGCTGCTGGAGGGAATGCTGACCCCATTTGAGCACACAAAAATTTCTTGTCACCACGTTAATTTAAACAGGGCACTGGTAACAACACAATGATTAATTAGTATTTGCAAGTGGCGGTATTCTACGTCGATTATTCAATTTTATAAAAGCAATGAGACTAATTCAAAAAAAAATTTTAAAAGATAAACAGCCTTCTAGCTCCAACTTTAAATTAACAAATTACTTTACACAAATATAAATCTAATATAACTGCAGGTCCGAGCTCACTAGTTCTGAATATGAAAAATAAAAATTTGTAAAAGCTATTAGGTTTCAAAAATACTCAAATAGCAAAATCTCACAAATACACGCATTAACTGTTAATGAGAACATTCGGCAATATGATGTTACTATAGCCTGAAAGGTCTACACAACAATCAGCACATTCTCGACGTTTGGCGTTCACATCGGCCGCGCGTCTCAATTCCGTGCTCCAGAGCTCAAGTGACAACAACAGGCAGGAGGGCCTGCTCACACAAATAACGGCTTCTAGAAGACACAAACCCAGTATTAATACACCAACAGCCAAGAACTGGGTAGCGCCCAATACAGGAAGAGATAATAAACGCTATAGTGTGGCAACCGCAGTTACTATTAATGTAATAGTTCAATAAACAATCTACAATGACGTGAAATTTCACTTGATTAATTTATAAACCGCATTTAGTTCAAAGTGATAATTACCAGACAGTCCGCACACGACCTTAAATACCGAAGCACCGTTTGAGGGCGTAAAATTGTTACTATTATAGTTGACAACATGAAGTTTACAATTCCACTTTAAATTGGTGGCTGAAGTTTTATACAGAGAATAAACTTTGATTAATAAAATTAACCACTTAACATATTAACAATAACAAATAAAAAAGAGGAATCGCCAAATATCGGCCACTCTTGTTATGCAACGGAAGCAGGGCACAGCGGAGTTAAATGGACTTTCAATACCAAATATCCCGGACCCACGTCCAAGTGGTTTAAGGAGTGACTTCCGAAAATCAAAGTGGCTACAGGGAGCAACGACATGCAAAGTTTCCGCCGCAGAGTGGCTCACCATTTAAACTTAGTCCAGATGCTCGCCGTTAACATGCACGTCAGAGTAATCTCCCGCGCTCTCCTAAGCATTCCAGATAGACACAACTCTTAAACAGAGTCTATGTTGGCCGGTGACTGCTTCCGGACTCCAGTTCGGCTCGCCGCCAGACCCAGCCGCCGGAAGTCAACACAACACGGTGCGTCCTCGCAGCACACCAAGCGCCGACGGACTACTCGCGAAGCTCCGTGCGCTTTCCTCCCTCTGCCACTGCCGCCGACCGAGTCTCCGTCACTGCCCTGACCGAGTCTCTTCTACCTTGCGAGTCGCGGCCGTCCTAAATAGAGGGCGCTAGCCAATCAGGAAGCCGCAAAGCGAGTAACGTCGACAAAGAAACTATCATGCCAAGAGCATCGCAGGCAGTCACGGCTCACTTGTACTGCGTTTATGCTAAGCGTATCCAGTCCACTGCAATCTGAGTGATGATTAGGGCTGAACGCAAGCTTGTTCTTCATCTTCTATACACCAAAAAAAGGATTACGCTGAGCGGTACGAGTGCCGCTGCAGAGGTTGGCATGATAGTACCCAATGTTATCTCTTTCTGGTACTGATGTTCCCGATATAAATTTACATGCTGCAGTATGGTTCCAGGAAGAGAGACTCGTCCCTCCTGCTGGTTCAGAAGCGTGTGTATAGACTGCATTAATCCCGGTCCTATAGTTTGATTTAACCTGGTTAGATCTGTAGCACGTAGCACTTACACGGGCTCCTCTGGCCAATACAAACGAGGCTGCGAAATGTTGAGTTATCCCTGAAATCGTGGCGGACTGACGGAAAATAAGCCTTATTATCTCGCACGCAGTTCCCTTTAATAACAAATGGCTCTGAGCACTATGGGACTTAACATCTATGGTCATCAGTCCCCTCGAACTTAGAACTACTTAAACCTAACTAACCTAAGGACATCACACAACACCCAGTCATCACGCTTTAATAACAAACCACTCCCCTTTAATTAGTCTCTTTGCTGACGTGAGCTTCACCTGTTCGGAACAACCAGTCACTACTACCATCTTGTCAAAGGTGGAGTACAACCAGTGCGCCTCGATCTGCTGAAAGCACAATTCCAACTTGATCACTTCTTTATTGTATTCCCTTACTTCTTTTTGTCCCATTAGCAATTTCACTGTGCAGGAATCCTATAGCTCTCTTATTACCACATCTGGACAGGCCGTGATTTTCCCTTGGTAGCATTCTTGTAACTTTGCTTCCTCCTTTTCGACATACCTCCCCCTGTCTTTTGCGATTAATAATATCGCTGCATTTTTACTCTTACAAATTTCTTCAATATCCTCCACCAGACAGGATAGGTGTGAACTTTATAGCGTACGTAAATCACTTGTTTCCCTGCTACTGATACAGAAACTGAATAAACTTTCTCTCCATCAGTTATCACCAATACCGTGGTCACCTTGAAATGAAAAGGTAAGTTTTTGTGCTCGGGTTCTAAAGCTAGTCCGAACCCTGGCTAAATACCTCTCTAGCGACAGCAAGTTTACCCCTAGCTAAACTCTTACAACCAGCAACACAGCGTCCCGTATTTCTATTACTGCCTCTCCAAAACACTTTCTTCTATGGACTGGAAATATTTTGTCATCAGTACATCCCTATGTAAGACTTCTACATTGGTTTGCGTTCCCTAATATTCTGATTAATTGTCTGTTCTGCAGCTCTGGCACACAGCATTACTTCTCCAGTCAGTTGTTATAGCTGTGTGTTTACTTAATACGTCCTTCTCTAAAGGTGCAATCTACCTACTGTGCCACTCACTCACAGTCTTGACCCCTTTTGCCCACAACTGAACCTTTTCTACGGTGTTGTTCATCCTTCGAATGTCTTCCTCATTAGCAGTGCAAGATATTGTTTTCATAAGCCGAAATCCAGCGTCGATCCATCCCCTCTCCCTTTGCGTATGTGGAATAACCCCCAGTATCTGGGTCGTCTCGTTCCGTAATTTTGGTACGCTCCATGTTCTCTCTCACATACGGCGCGCTTCCTTTGACTATCCTGTGCCTTTCTATTTTCTGGCGGAATTTGTCGAATGCTTGTTCCCACTTTTCTCACCTCATTACGCAGGCGCCTCCTCGGCCTAACGCCCCATCAGTTCGGCTTCAGGGAAGGTAGATCAATAGAAGACGCCGTTACCCAAGCACTGACAGTTACAAATAGCAACAGCGACAAATACGCGGCCGCCATTCTAATCAACATAGCCGGGGCTTTTGACAACTTGTGGTGGCCGTCCCTCTTCGCCAGGTTAAGGGAAATGAGGCTATCAGCTTCCCTCTACAATAGCCTCCTCGATTACTGCAGAGGCCGAGTGGCGGAGTGGAGGGCTGGTACCAGGAAGGTTGTCAAGACAATAAGAAAGGGATGTCCACAGAGCTCGATCTGCGGATCAATGTTCTGGGATATCGCAATCGAGCCCTTGCTTGGACACCCTGGAGAGTGACGACAGGGTAAGAGGTGTGATGGCTTACGCAGATGACCTGCTCGTAGTGGTGTCAGCCAAATCGAGAGCAGCAACTGCTTCAGAAAATAAACAGATGGTGCAAAGAAAATAAATAAAAAATAGCTCCCAAAAAAACTGTATATTTACTGCTCAGAGCGACACTACAGAGTAATCCTAATTCTAAAATTAAACAATACAAGCATACAGAGGAAGCAAGCCACACGTTATCTCGGACTGCATCTAGACGAAAAACAGACTTTCAACCACCATATAAAATTGACAATTTACAAAGCCTCAAAAATTATGCACAAACTAGCAAGACTAAACACAGCCGGCCGAAGTGGCCGTGCGGTTAAAGGCGCTGCAGTCTGGAACCGCAAGACCGCTACGGTCGCAGGTTCGAATCTTGCCTCGGGCATGGATGTTTGTGATGTCCTTAGGTTAGTTAGGTTTAACTAGTTCTCAGTTCTAGGGGACTAATGACCTCAGCAGTTGAGTCCCATAGTGCTCAGAGCCATTTGAGCCATTTTAACCATTTGAACTAAACACACCTCAGTACAAATTACCTATTAAGACGGTAAGGACCTACCACATCGCGATATTTGAATCCATCGCATGCTTCGCTGCAAGTGCTCGGGCTCACAGACTGAACACACAGACCAACAAGAAAATTGCAAGACGAGGTCAACGTAGTGTACGCCTGAGAATGAGTGGAGCCTTCAACACCACGTCACTAGGGGCACTTTGTGTGTGTTGTGATGGGGACCTGCCCTATAGACATAACGATACGTTTAGAGCAGCACTTTATTGGCTTAAGAGGGACAGGATCGATAAAGTCACTGAAATTATGGGAACCAACATTATGAAAAAAAACACAAAGAAAGCATTGGCGGATTCAAACATGGCAGAGAGAGTGGGACGCATCCGATAAGGGTCGCCGAGTACACTCTTTCTTTCCTGATGTACACGAAAGGCTACAACTGAAACATGTCGACCCAAGCCGGGGCATGGTCCATTTCCTGACAGGCCACGGGCCGTATCCGGTACATTTAAGCCGTATGTGACTAACTGACGATGAAGTATGTGTATGCGGAGAGTCTGGGACACCAGAACATGTCACACTACTGTGCAACACGCTAGCAAAAGAGAGACCTATACAGAATGACAATGACATCTCCAGAATAATACGTAATCCCGATGACTGAAAAAAAATAAATAGCGTAGCCGATATTGTATGGAACACTGCACAAAGAATACAAGCGCCAAGATCCATATGGAAGGAGGCGTAGACAAGCACAAACAGCACAACAAGCCACATGGGAGGGGACAAACACGACCACAGATTCCGAAACCGAGGAAAGAACACTAAGTGAACATGACTCAGAAGGGATCAACATGTAAGGGACCAAAACCAACAATGTATGACACTGCATGCCACAACACAGTCATAAACAACACAACAATCATAAAACAAACACCTGCACCACATACTAAGACTGTAGTAATAAGGTAATGTCGCTTGGGAGAAGAAGGCTCGAAGAACTTTTATTCCGAGGCTCCTCCTCCCCAATGGCATCCTGCATACTGTTTAAAGTATACTGCACACAAGCAGTCATGTATTTCTCGTCTTATTGTGTGCAGACAGAAGTATATTCTCTTCTCTATTGAAAGATATAATCAACGAATTCCATATATCAGAAATGTATTAAGGTATTTAAGGAATAATACATTCAATTAGCAATGAACTATTTTCCATTTCAACTAACAAGTTACAAACATAAGTGTATTTCTCATGTTGTGTTTGTGGTGTTCAGCCCTGAGACTAGTTTGATGCAGCTCTCCATGCTACCCTATCCTGTGCAAGTTTCTTCTTATCCCAGTACCTACTGCAACCTACATCCTTCTGAATCTGCTTAATGTATTCATCTCTTGGTCTCCCTCTACGATTTTTACCCTCCACGCTCCCCTCCAATGCTAAATTTGTGATCACTTGATGCCGCAGAACATGTCCTACCAACCGGTCCCTTCTTCTCGGCAAGTTGTGCCACAAACTCCTCTTCTCCCCAATTCTATTCAATACCTCCTCATTAGTTATGTGATCCACCCATATGATCTTCAGCATTCTTCTGTAGCACCACATTTCGAAAGCTTCTATTCTCTTCTTGTCCAAACTATTTATCGTCCATGTTTCACTTCCATACATGGCTACACTCCATACAAATACTTTCAGAAATGACTTCCTGACACTTAAATCTATACTCGATGTTAACAAATTTCTCTTCTTCAGAAAAACTTTCCTTGCCATTGCCAGTCTACATTTTATATCCTCTCTACTTCGACCATCATAAGTTATTTTGCTCCCCAAATAGCAAAACTCCTTTACTACTTTAAGTCTCTCATTTCCTAATCTTATACCCTCAGCATCACCCGACTTAATTCGACTACATTCCATTATCCTCGTTTTGTTTTTGTTGATGTTCATCTTACATCCTCCTTTCAAGACAGTGTTCATTCCATTCAACTGCTCTTCCAAGTCCTTTGCTGTCTCTGACAGAATTACAATGTCATCGGCGAACCACAAAGTTTTTATTTCTTCTCCATAGATTTTAATACCTACTCCAAATTATTCTTTGGTTTCCTTTACTGCTTGCTCAATGTACAGATTGAATAACATCGGGGAGAGGCTACAACCCCGTCTCAATCCCTTCCCAACCGCTGCTTCCCCTTCATGCCCCTCGACTCTTATAACTGCCATCTGGTTTCTGTACAAATTGTAAATAGCTTTTCGCTCCCTGTATTTTACCCCTGCCACCTTTAGAATTTGAAAGAGAGTATTCCAGTCAACACTTTTAAAAGCTTTCTCTAAGTCTACAAATGCTAGAAACGTAGGTTTGCCTTTCCTTAATCTTTATTGTAAGATAAGTCGTAAGGTCAGTATTGCCTCACATATTCCAATATTTCTACGGAATCCAAACTGATCTTCCCCGATGTCGGCTTCTACCACTTTTTCCATTCGTCTGTAAAGAATTCGTGTTAGTATTCTGCAGCTGTGACTTATTAAACTGATAGTTCGGTAAGTTTCACATCTGTCAACACCTGCTTTCTTTGGGATCGAAATTATTCTATTCTTCTTGAAGTCGGAGGGTATTTCGCCTGTCTCATACATCTTGCTCACCAGATGGTAGAGTTTTGTCAGGACTGGCTCTCCCAAGGCCGTCAGTAGTTCTAATGGAATGTTGTCTACTCCCGGGGCCTTGTTTCGACTCAGGTCTTTCAGTGCTCTGTCAAACTCTTCACGCAGTATCTTATCTCCCATTTCATCTTCATCTACATTCTCTTCCATTTCTATAATATTGTCCTCAAGTACATCGCCCTTGTATAGACCCTCTATATACTCCTTCCACCTTTCTGCTTTCCCTTCTTTGCTTAGAACTGGGTTTCCATCTGAGCTCTTGATATTCATACAAGTGGTTCTCATTTCTCCAAAGGTCTCTTTAATTTTCCTGTAGTCAGTATCTATCTTACCCCTAGTGAGATAAGCCTCTACATCCTTACATTCGTCCTCTCGCCATCACTGCTTAGCCATTTTTCGCTTCCTGTCGATTTCATTTTTGAGACGTTTGTATTCCTTTTTGCCTGCTTCATTTACTGCGTTTTTATATTTTCTCCTTTCATCAATTAAACTGAATATTTCTTCTGATACCCATGGGTTTCTACCAGCCCTCATCTTTTTACCTATTAGATCCTCCGCTGCCTTCACTATTTCATTCCTCAAAGCTACCCATTCCTCATCAACTGTATTTCTTTCCCTTATGCTCTCCCTGAAACTCTGTACAACCTCTGGTTCTTTCAGTTTATCCAGGTCCCATCTCCTTAAATTCCCACCTTTTTGCAGTTTCTTCAATTTTAATCTGCAGTTCATAACCAATACATTGTGGTCGAAGTCCACATCTGCCCCTGGAAATGTCTTATGAGTTAAAATCTGGTTCCTAAATCTCTGTCTTACCATTATATTATCTATCTGATACCTTTTAGTGTCTCCAGGGTTCTTCCATGTATACAACCTTCTTTGATGATTCTTTAACCAAGTGTTAGCTATGATTAAGTTATGCTCTGTGCAAAATTCTACCAGACGGCTTGCTCTTTCATTTCTTAGCCCCAATCCACATTCACCTACTATGTTTCCTTCTCTCTCGTTTCCTACAATCGAATTCCAGTTACCCATGACTATTAATTTTTCGTCTCCCTTCACTATCTGAATAATTTCTTTTATCTCATCATACATTTCATCAATTTCTTCATCATCTGCAGAGCTAGTTGGCATATAAACTTGTACTACTGTAGTAGGCGTGGGCTTCGTGTCTATCTTGGCCACAATAATGCGTTCACTATGCTGTTTGTAGTAGCTTACCCACACTCCTATTTTTTATTCATTATTAAACCTACTCCTGCATTACCTCTATTTGATTTTGTATTTATAACCCTGTATTCACCTAACCAAAAGTCTCGTTCCTCCTGCCATCGAACTTCACTAATTCCCACTATATCTAACTTTAACCTACCCATTTCCCATTTTCTAACCTGCCTTCTCGATTAAGGGATCTGACATTCCACGATCCGATCCGTAGAACGTCAGTTTTCTTTCTCCTGATAACAACGTCCTCTTGAGTAGTCCCCGCCCGGAGTTCCGAATGGGGGACTATTTTACCTCCGGAATATTTTACCCAAGAGGACGCCATCATCATTTAACCATAAAGTAAAACTGCATGTCCTCGGGAAAAATTACGTCTGTAGCTTCCCCTTGCTTTCAGCCGTTTGCAGTACCAGCACAGCAATGCCGTTTTGGTTATTGTTACAAGGCCAGATCAGTCAATCATCCAGACTGTTGCCCCTGCAACTACTGAAAAGGCTGCTGCCCCTCTTCAGCAACCACACGTTTGTCTGGCCTCTCAACAGATACCCCTCCGTTGTGGTTGCACCTACGGTACGGCCATCTGTATCGCTGAGGCACGCAAGCCTCCCCACCAACGGCAAGGTCCATGGTTTGGGCGGGTATTTCTCATGTGAATCTAAAATTCATGTATTCCATGTATGAAGTGCTCAATGAACATTTAATCTGCATAATATGTGTAAACATACATTAGCGAGAAACCATTTCATATGAGAATAGCTCGAGGTTGTACCGAGACCACCTCATCTGAAATAGATAGAAACAGGCCATTACTAACCAACATGCTACTTAGACTGTATTACTCATCCAAATACAGCATATCACTTCCCTCTATATGTTACAAATTATTCTTAACCACGCTCATTGGGTTACATTTTCTTCTTTTTTTATTCCTCTTTGACATTTGCATTGTGTAAATTAAATTATATACTCATCAAATAGGTTGTAACAAATTATGTGGTACCATTTTAACAATTGTTAATTATTCAATACGCTGTAACCTCAGAGAAATCTTTATATGTTATGTTCTTCATATTATTTAAAAAAAATCATTATCAACTGTATACCAATAAGACTGTAACAATGAGAAGTCTTTGCTATTAGATTCAGAAGCATCCGACCCACCTCACATTTCAAGGCGGTGGGTTACTCTGTACCGCTAATGAATCTCCCTTGCGCAGAATACCACCAGTATCACCCAGCGATGACTGGTGATCACTACATCTTCCTACTTAGCGAACAGCTCTCCCTCTTTCAGGTGGAGCTTCCGTAACGCTTGCACCCTGACCAAGATCAGTAGTCCGACTATGAACCGCATACGGGCAGGATTACCTATTACGTTCCTCCGCCTTAAATTTATTACTGTTCCTTAGTTACTTATACTAATTACACTCAATGTATACGTAACCTAAAAAGATGTTAAATGATTATCTCCTAGGCCTAAATCCATACAGGTTCCTCCTTACAGTTTCAGTCGCGACCACTTGTTTATCTTCCGATACCTTTCTCCTCACTCTCCCATTCCTGTACGCATCTCCTAACGCAGGAATAACTTTCAAGACTCGCTTTAAAAGGTTTCATCCACTCTACATGCACAGTTGTCGTTCTCGTCGGCAGCTGAATCTTGACATTTACTGGCGGCGTAGTGTTTACCACTTGTTATGGCTCCTGATACTTTGCAAAAACCTTCTTTTTTTTCTCTTCGACACATACGAAGTTGATAGCACCATCCACTGACCAACCTTATGCTGTGAAATTCTTGCCTACTGCCCACTGCTTCTTCGTGTTTCTCCCGTGCTCGTGTATTTGTCGTCTGTACTCTGTTTCTAATTTCCATTGTCCTCTGGCAAATTCCTTAACAGACTTTCCAGTCTTTCCATTCTTCGTTTTACATATATCGAACGATGATGGCATTTTACGACCATATATTACTTCATATCACGATAATCCTGTATTCGTATGCTGTTTAGAGTTATAAACAGGGACGACGTACTTGAAATAGATATCCATCCCAGTTGGTGTGATGTGAGTCAACGTAGTATCCAAGCATCTTCCTGATTCTCCTATGCACTCTTTCAGTTCTTCCATTGGCTTGTGGATGGAGAGGACTCTTCCTTAACTTCTTCACATTCAGTAACTTATACAATTCCTTGAATAGATCTGACATTAAGCTCTTCCTGCTCTGTTACTATTATTTCAGACAGTCCAAACTTCAGTATTCAATTATTCACAGGAGATTGTGCCACTTTTGCTGCCTGCTGAATTGACTTCACGACCATTTTTACAGATCTTGAAAAATGATCTATGACTGTATGTACTTATGCCCTGCACATGGTTTACCGAATTGACCTAAAACATCAGCCTCCAGAAATTAAAATGGTGTTGAGGCTTCAGGTAATCTCTGCAATTATACTGATGTTCGACACAAATGCGCTATCTGTGTGCACTGTATCCAGTTGCACAGATACTAGTTTATGTCCATTCGCTATGGCTCCACCAGAACCTTACTGCTACTGTTCAGTTCGCAGATCTACAACCTCCATGACCCGCTAATATCTGATCATGAGCTTCTTGTAGCACTATATTCTTTATCTTCTCAGGCACCACTACCCACGGCCAGCTTGGTTTATCTGCATAGCAATCCCACCTGTATACATAACTGTGACAGCTTAAAATACTGCTTACATTCGTCATCCGCTCTATGTGCATTTTGCCATTCCTTATGCTCGTTACCCCAATATATAATACTGCTACTTAAGCCATCCGAATTTCCGTGCTTCTTCCCAGGTTTATGCATGACTTCGAAATCAAATTCGCCTAGTCTTACTACCCATCGCCTCAACCTATCAGGAGGAACCTTTAACCCCAAGAACCACTTTAAAACTGCATGATCTGTTATTACTCTAAATTTTTTACTACAGAGATAACATTTGAAATATGTGATTCCATAAATGAGGCTTAACATCTCATTCTCAATCGTGGAATAATTTCTTTCTGCAGAATTTAATTGTCTTGATGCGTAAGCTAGTGGATGTTCTACGCCTTCTACCTTATAAAGGCACATTTGCATGTCGAGCGTGAGTTTCCTCGGAAACGCGAAATATTAATTAAATAAATAATCAGTGACAAATAAATAAAGCCTATGGCACACAACTGCAGCGCTGTGTCGCTGATAAAACAAAAGCACAATTACGTTACTCTTATGTTTGATTAAGAAAGGGAGAGCTCTGGTTGAAGTGGTGCGAGAAGCACGTATTTTTATTTTATTGTCTGGCACACCGCCATATTTCATGTTATAGAAGAATACTGCGAGTTGCAACCACACTAGGCACTCGATTCTGTAAAGAATTTATATTTATAAAAGTAAGTAGGATTATGAACTGTAGGCTTATTCATTGAATATATCTGATTTAACTAACTGTGTAACTTTTTTTATGTTTAGTAGACAATCACCTCTGTACGACGTATTGGCATGGCTGGCAAATTATTGTAATATTGAGATTTAGATTATGAGTCCGCACCTACCGCAGCAGTCTTTGGAAACGATTTAATTACGAAGTCCGATTATTCAGTTTTATTTCACGGTCAACTACGAGTAACATTGCCTTTACGAAAAAGCTATTGTCAAGCGTCTGATAACGAATAATCAAACGTCCACGTTCCAGATAAGCGAACACAATTGCAATCACAATCACCATCATAAAGATAGAATAATCAATATCTAAATAACAAAATATTTTTATTTATTTATTTTATTTATTTTATATTGGCGACTGCGTGTCGGACTTGTTATTTTGTCATTTGTTACATTGTTCTCTTTGTTTCATGTAAAAAATCAACTTTCTGGACCTGGACGTCAATGTATGAGAGATAACAAAATCTGAAGATATTTTCCAATTCTGAAATTTTGCGGGAAGACGCAATGAAACTTCCAGCAAAATAAGGTAAGACGCAGCATCTTTGCATTGGTAGGCTTGACCAGACGTATAATTCAGTGTATTAGCTTTTCAGTAAATTCTGTAGTGTTTCTTTTCTGCATAACAGTTTCAGTGATAAATTCCATTCTCAGTGCTTTTCCCTAAACAATAACGTATGCAACAATACCAATACACGAGTGTACAATATGGCCGACTTCTGTACGATATCATGTAACATGGCCAGCAGCCATTACCAATAATCTCAAATTCAGTTTATATTTTTAAATTAACAGACAGCCATTGTTGCTACGAGCGATTCATGTTCAACTACATTTTATTTTAAAATCAGTGTCAAAAATTTTCTTGAAACATATATCACGTGTGGCATGGTAATAACTAGAAAACAATACGCAAAAATGGAACAGCATGGACGTACTATTCAGACGCAATCCGACTCGGACGTGAGACAAGTGTTAGAAAATGACTTTACGACAGCAACCGGTAGTGACGATTCATCAAATATTGACGCAAGTGTTGACGAAAATTTTGACGATAGGCCGTCCACTACAAAAATTTCAAAATCTCAATCAGAGCCCATGTTAATGCATGACGTCACGTCTAATGACGCGGCGGGGGCAGAGACCTTGCAAACGGTAAACATTGCCGACATGTTACAAATGCTAATGAAACAGAACGCCGAAAACATGGCAACCTTAAAGGCACAATTAGAGACACAAAATGAACAGTTAAAAACACAAAATGACGAAATCAAATCTGATCTCATAGCAATCAAGATAGGTAATGACACTTTATGTAAGCGTGTGGAACTTATAGACGCCACACTGACCAAACAGATGACCGAACTCAGTACTAAATTTTCCCAGCTCAATACGAGACAAGAAAAGACTACAACTGACGTAGCACTTTTACAGACACAAGTAAAAAACCTTAATGTCACGTGTGAAGTTCTTACTGAACAAATTCAAACATATCCTTCAGTACATGACAATCTTGAAAAACGAATTACTGACGTACAGAATAAATTTGACAATGTTGAACAACACCTGACTGACATCTTACAATCAGATGCCACAGCTCATTTTCAAAGTATTAATAAAGAATTTCATGATTGGCTTGAGAACAAAGACAAACATTTTGATAGATGCTTACGTGAAAATTTACCAACAATTGTGCACGACTCCGTAGCGCAATACATTACTAATAACAAACAGCTGATCAGTGACGCAGTACAATCCGTCACTGCACCCATGAGACAATTCACCGATCAACTACAGTCTGAATGTAACGAAAATATCAGTCAAAATGTACAGTTCAGAAACCAATATACATTCGAGTATGATACACAAATTCCGCACACGACAAATACACAAGAACAAAACACACCACGACTACAACACATACCACGATGTGGAAACACAAACACAAGCTATTATCATGGTAAACCACAGCAACATTATCGTAATTACTCGCCAGCTGAACATACCAGTAATTACAGTGGAATAAATCCATATCACAATGCGAAGGAAGATGAAAGCTTAATGAAACACAGGCAATTTCAGATTTTTATCCCAGAAAAACGAACCATTCATCCGGTGATTTTTCTTAAATCTTTTAGTAACGCATTTCCACGCACTTGGAGTGACCGGAAAAAGATTTCATATATTGTCGGTTACATCCAAGGCGATGCAGCTGTCTGGGCATACAGTCAAGCTGACGTATGTACCACGTACAGTGAGTTTGAGCGTGCCTTTCTGAACAAATTCTGGTCGCAATCCGTCCAGGAGCGACTCAGAAGACAAATTTTAGAACCTGAAACTTTTAACAGTAAAAATGGTAACTTACGCAGATATTTTGAAAAATACTATAACATGGGACATTTTTTAGACGAACCAGTCGCAACGTGTGATATACTCCGAGCGTTGAAGGCCAAATTGCCTTTCAACATTAAGGAAAAACTTCTACATATCCCGGATGACGATTCAGATTATTTTTTAACAGCTTTAGATTCGTTTGACATGTTACTTGAAGATCAGCGCTTCGCGCGGCAAAACAGCAGCCACAATGTTTACACTAGTGGTATGCAAAACATGCAGGCTTGCCAACACAATTCTGGCGCGCCCACAGTTGGATACGCGGTACAACAAAAACAGCAAACTCACATGCCGTCTCAGTACGGAAATCAAAATCAACACGCGTATTCCAATACAAACAATAGTTACAACAGTAATAACATTTCATGCGGCAATCCATACAAAAGGCACCGCGGTAATAACTACAACGGTAACAACGGATACAAGGGTAATAACAAAAACACAAACAGAAATAGAAATAATAACTACGAGCCAAGACAGCATCAAGGTTGGACTCGTAACGATCAGTACTTTCATTCAAACTCTGCTTTACCACAGCAGCCACCAGGTCAAAATTGGAGCATACCTTACGACCGACAGGTAAGTTATAATGCGCAACAGCAACAACAACCGCAAAAGTTTGGAGATCATAATAGGCAATATCCGAATGTGAATATAATAGAAATGACACCTGATGCACAACCTCAATCTGTGTCAGTACCTAGTACAAATGATAATCCAACAAACTAGAAACAGTCACTACTTTGCCCCAGGTCGTGGCTGAATAATTCTTGGGGGGCGACTTCAATGTTAATCAGTTATTTGACACCACACTTGAACAACAGAATAATGATATGCCGAGTAATTCTAAACAAAAACTACCTGTTTTATTTATAAGATACAACCACAATAACAATATATCAGATGAACTTTTACAAGACAGTACACAATGTCGTTTAAACACAAATGAAATGGTTTTAGCATCTACTACTGGTGTAGTAGGTGGGATTCCAACTACTATTATCCTAGATACAGGTGCAGATGTGAGCGTTTTGTCTTTTAATTTCTATAAAAAGATGTGTGAATTGGAACCTGTGCCTGAGTTTCCTACCCAAAACTGTAAAATAACTACTGCACTAGGTAATAAGTCATGTAGGGTTACGAAGCAAGTTTTTGTAAACTTTAAAATAGGTAATGGAACCGTACAATGGCCATTCCTGGTTGTACAAAACCTTGTGACAAATTGCATATTAGGAATAGATATTATGAGCGAGAAGGACTGCATTATAGACTTCTCCAAAGGTAAATGTATTTTAAATGATAAAGGCAGTGTAATTATTATTGATTTGGACAGGAGAACTCTAAAGCATGACAAACACTGTACAGGGTACAAGGTTCAGTTAGTACTTGACAATGACATTCAAGACATGCAAACACACTCATCTGACACAGAGCTAATGGACTTGAAAACATTGCTTGACCATAAGATAAGTGAAGCTACAGCTCTCAGTGTACATGAACGTATAAAACTACAGGAAGTGTTATCCAAATATTTACAAGTTTTTACCAAACGATTAGGTGTTATCAACACGTATGTGTAAAAGATTGAAGTTAAGACTCACAAGATCTTCTACCATAAGACATATAACGTACCGTTATCTCAACGACCTGCTGTGTGGCAAGAATTAAAACAAATGTTAGACTGGAAGGTCATTGAACCATCCACCTCACCTTATTGTAGTCCTCTACTTGTTGTCAAAAAATCAAATGGAAGCATTAGGTTAGTGTTAGACGCACGAGCTATTAATGAAATAATTTTACCGGTTCACACAAAACCTGAAAATTTAGAAGAGCAATTACAGAAATTTCTAGATGCAAAATATTTTTCCACAATAGATCTCGCTAATTCGTTTTGGCAGGTGGGTATCACTCCTGATTCTCGGAAATATACTGCATTTATGTTCGGGGGGCGAACCTATCAGTTTTGTGTTCTACCCTTCGGACTGAATGTCAGCTCTGGGGTATTCATTACAGCCCTGGATACCGTGCTTGGCGACGATTTAGTTGAGACAGTCACACACTATGTAGATGATATACTGATAGCTACACAATCTTGGAATGAACACGTTGACACTCTTCGAAGAATTTTAGAAAAATTTGCACAAGCTGGAGTCACAGCCAACCTAAGAAAATCAAAATTTGGTTGCAGTGAGATAAAGTATTTAGGACATATCATTAATTCACAGGGCATACGTCCGGATCCCAGTAAATTAGATGCTATCAGAAACTTTCCTAGCCCTCGAACTAAAAAGCAGTTAAAATCATTCCTTGGGCTATGTTCATTTTTCAGACGTTTTTTGCCACAACCACTTTTGAAAAGTAAACATCTGCTAAATCTACTCAGAAAGAATCAAGTTTGGATCTGGTCGGAACAGTGCCAGAATGACTTTAATACAATTAAACATGCTTTAGTGAATGCTAACATTTTGAGCCATCCAGATTTCAATTTAGATTTTTGTATGACTTGCGACGCTTCACGTACTGGCTTGGGCTGTTGCT